>NC_087174.1:14340827-14545827 GCF_035594125.1 Scylla paramamosain | reverse complement strand
AACAAGAGTGGAAAACCAGCAATCCTATCTCCTACATGTGTGGCTTTCCAGGAGTGGAAGAAAAATTATACCCTTTGGTTGCTTCCTTTAAATGTATGATTACCACAGGAATGGAAAACCAGCAATCCTATCTCCTACATGTGTGGCTTTCCAGGAGTGGAAGAAAAATTATACCCTTTGGTTGCTTCCTTTAAATGTATGATTAGTAAGATCATACCATAATATTAGCTCTAAATAACACAAGATCCCCAGTGCAAAACTTACGCCCATCCAAGGTCCAAGTCTTGCAGTGTGGGAATACACGCAAGAGCACGTAAACCTCTCTGTGTCAGACCACGAGTCTTCCATGCATTCAGAGACACCAGTCTATGATTGAAGGTGGCTAGAGTCAATGCTACTTCATCCATATCCAGCTGAGAGCAGTTGTCTGTAATACAGATACATTAAAATAAAAATAAAATAAATAAAGTAAAGAAAAAATAATCTCATATAATATATATATATATATATATATATATATATATATATATATATATATATATATATATATATATATATATATATATATATATATATACACACACACACACACACACACACACACACACACACATACACATTAATTCAAGTTTTGATGCAGAATCATTGTGACTGAAAGCAGTTTATTGACAAGAGTAATATAGAGAAATGTTTGATGCAAGCTACTGAAGATAAAAGAAAAGAGGGAGAGATACAGAGGAAGAAAAAAAGAGATACGCACTTAGGCTTAGGTGCTGAAGATGACTGGCATGCTGCAGCAGGAGCTGAAGGGTGTGGAAGTTTATGTGTGTGCGTGTGAGGTCCAATCTGGCCAGTGCTCTGGCCTTTTTCAGCTCTCCAAATCCCAGGTGATCAACTTTACTGCAGTTAGCCATGCTTAGTTCTGAAAACACAAACCCATTTCTCATGAATACATTGTCTAATAATGGAATGCAGCACATAACACTGCTGGATAAGAAAATAACAAATATGACAAAAAATAATTACAATACTGCAGGTCCTTCATGCAGACACACTATACTACTACTGAATTGAAGGAGACAATCCTACTGCTAGCACATACACCTTATAAGAGACCTTGTAGGAACAGTACATGTGAAACAAGGTAATATAGGGTATCGTAATTGTTATGATTACTGTGTACTTTCTTGTATGTATTTACTGCTGCAACTGTATATACGAGCGTATACATTACAAAGGTAGGAGTCTTCCATACCTTGCACCTGGACACTTAAGTCAGTCTTATTTGCTGGCCCCAGGAGATAAGTTACTAAGGTGGGCAAAGTGCCCTATGTTCTTTGCAGGTTTTATCAGATATTTCTGCTTCATTACTCCAAACAGTTAACCTATTTAAATAATGTATATTCCATTTACTAGGCATTGTCTTCTGGAGGTGACTGAGCTTAAATTAAGTGCTGTATCCTCTCATCTTGCACTTGCTTTCTTTACAAGAAAAACTGAAAACGCTAGAAAAAAAAACACATTTATTCCAGCCACATGGCCTAGAACTATGTGAATGTGTTTTGTCCTCATATCTGGCATGATGCAGCCATGCAGCACCATGGCATCTAGAATTGGGTGTGGCATCCAGAACTGTGTGTGTGTGTTTTGTTCTCACATCAGTTTTCACATCACATAACACAGCAGTGTGGTAGTACAATGCTATGGCATATAAAACTGTGTGAGTCTATTTTGTCCTTACATCTAGCATGATGATATGATAGTAGTGCAGTGCTGCTGCAGCACAATGCAATGTGTTGTGGTGGATGCAGCGGCACCACAGTAGTGAGACACCTCAAATGTGTTTGTGTTTTTCCATAATATAGTGTGACACCATCCTTTCTCTCCCCCTCTTCCTGCCTACTATATGAACTGTTTCAAGAGATGAGTATTGAGATACCTTAAAAAACAAACTGTCCATCCTTTTTTTATTCTTCTAATCTGTCTTTTTGGAGCAGCATGACATGCACATTTTTCCCTTTTCTTTTTTCATTGTCCAGTTTCTCTGACGATGTCAGAGATGTGGATGCAGCGGCACCACAGTAGTGAGACACCTCAAATGTGTTTGTGTTTTTCCATAATATAGTGTGACACCATCCTTTCTCTCCCCTTCTTCCTGCCTACTATATGAACTGTTTCAAGAGATGAGTATTGAGATACCTTAAAAAACAAACTGTCCATCCTTTTTTTATTCTTCTAATCTGTCTTTTTGGAGCAGCATGACATGCACATTTTTCCCTTTTCTTTTTTCATTGTCCAGTTTCTCTGACGAGAAGAAAAAACACCAAGGCTTAAGTGAATTTTGGTAATTTTATTTACTATCCTGTTTCTATCAATGTAAACTACTACCTTATTTTTTTATTTTCTTCTTTTCTTTTCCCTAATGTGTACTACATACTACTGCTTTTCACATGTTTTTTCCCTGAATACCAAAGAATCTACAACAATTACTTTAACAGTGGTATCTCGGAATATATCCACTTTGGAGAAGTCCAACGTGGTATACATCCTGTTTAGACATGAAAAAAATTTGCCTGGTATATGCCCTTTGTTTGGAATATGACTAATGTGCTAGAACTTATATGGGTCAAAATGAATCACAACACCATGGGCTACCCTTGTTTACCTCCCTCAAGACAAAGTCACAATTGCCCATGAACAGTGTTGCCAGGTTGGCAGGACTCTCTTTCCAAACAATAACATCTCCCTTCTCAGCACCATGCTAGTAGGCACTTGACTCTACTCAGCAAAGTAAAGTTAGGTTAAATTTTCATGTATTTCATCTTGTTGCTTCTGTATTTACTGTATTTGATGGCATATGATGCAGCTTTTTTCAAAGAAATGACTCAAAAACCATCCTGTGTCTTATATGTGAATGTGAGGCCTCCCATACATTTAATTTTGAAATTTCCTTCACCCATACACTTGAAGATTTACACTACAAAAGGGTGCTATATCATACTTTTCAACCACAATATGATGCAAGGAAATACTGAAAATGAAAACATGGCCCTATTCAGTGACACACTAAGTGTGTTGTTGACATCTCAGCAGTTGGGCTGTGTTCTTAGCCTCACCTCTGTGACTAGGCCACTACTTCTGTTTTATTACTGCAATCATGCAGGATATTTTTACAATTGTGATTGCTTGCTTTTTGTTCAGCTGTACTGCTACCTTGCTTTAAATATTACATGGTTAAATACATAAAAAAACATTTTTCCTGATTATGCCCTGCTGAAATGGGGGTGCATCTTATATGCCCATGCGTCTTATATATCATCAAATACAGTATGTATTTTGGTATTAAGCAGTGTTTAAAGTATCTTATGCAACCCCATCAACATACTGTATGATATGCCAATAACAAAAGGATTTTTTTCCTGGGAATGGATTAATCATTTTTCGTTTATTTCTTGTGGAAAAAATTTGTTTGGTAAATGTCCTGTTTGGTATAAGTCCAAGGATCTGGAATGGATTAAGGACATAATTATACCAAGGTACCACTGTACTTGTATCTCAATAAAGTTTCACAGTACAAAAACTTACCAATCAAATTTGGACAGACAACTGAAATCATATAGAGACAATAGTTGTCAATGAAGTGGCAATTGTTGAGTCTGAGAACTCTAAGCTGATGGCCACATGTGTGGATGAATTCCATGAAAGTTTCTGTGTTTACAGCATCATAAGGACCACACCAGGACAGGTTCAGGCACTGTAGTAGAGAACACCTTGGTGCTAGGCACTCAAGTGTTGAGTTTTTCACTAACCACCAACAATTCTGGAAGATAAATTATGCAGTTGAAGGAATTATATCTGGCTGAGAAAATATGAAACTGACCAGTCAAAATAATTTATATATAAAAATTGGCACATATAACCAAAATAAACAATTATCCCTCAAGTAATCTCTTTTAACCTATACTGTGGGCAGTAATATCCAGTTGTTATACAAATGTTCCTGTAATCTGTTTTGCTTTCTCTGTCTGTCTCTCTGTCCCTTTTCCCTGAGAACCAACAGGATTAAGAGAGAGAGAGAGAGAGAGAGAGAGAGAGTGTGTGTGTGTGTGTGTGTGTGTGTGTGTGTGTGTGTGTGTGTGTGTGTGTGTGTGTGTGTGTGTGTGTGTGTGTGTGTGTGTGTGTGTGTGTGTGTGTGTGTGTGTGTGTGTGCGCGCGTGCATGTGTGTGTGTGTGTGTGTGTGTGTGTGTGTGTGTGTGTGTGTGTGTGTGTGTGTGTGTGTGTGTGTGTGTGTGTGTGTGTGTGTGATTCACCTACGGTCGTCTGCTGATCACCCAGCCAGCCGTTTCCCTATGGAAGGAGCTCAGAGCTCATAGTGACTGATCTTTGGGTAGGACTGAGACCACTTACACACCACACACCAGGACAGTGAGGTCAAAAGAGGCAACACATTAAGAGGCTCGCCCATTTGCCTCGCCGCTCCTGGGATTTAAACCCAGGCCTTCTTGGTTGTGAGCCAAGTATGCTAACCACTACACTACGTGTGTGTGTGTGTATTTACCTAGTTGTATAATACAGGGTCCGAGCCAAAGCTCAATTAGTCCTGTCTCCATACCCGAATTTGTCCAATTTCTCTTTAAACATGTGCACACTCTTTGCTGCAACTACCTCTTCTTTTAAGTTATTCCATATTTCAACCGTTCGATGCGGAAAGCTGTATTTCTTAATATCTCCCAAACAATGACTCTTCTTTAATTTCTTCATATGTCCCCTTGTACGTCTATCTCCTTCCTCCACTTTTACAACTAGGTCATCTCTATCTATCTTCTCCATGCCATTTACTAATTTGAACATTGTTATCAGGTCTCCTCTTTCCCTTCTTTCTTGCAGTGTTGGTAATCCAATTTCTTCCAGTCTTTCCTCGTAACTTAGGTCTTCCAATTCAGGTATCATTTTCGTAGCTGTTCTTTGTATTCTTTCCAATTTCCTTATATCTTTCTTTTTGTGTGGAGACCATACCACTGCTGCGTATTCCAGTTTGGGACGTATCATGTGTGTTATGATTTTCTTCATCATTTCTTTGTCTAGGTAATTAAATGCCACCCTGATATTTGCTAGCAAATTATATGTAGAGCCAAATATTCCATTGATGTGTTTTTCTGGTGAAAGCGTGTCTTGAATTATTACTCCCAAGTCTTTTTCTTCTTTGCTCTTTGGTATTGTGATACCTCCCATCTTATACTCCCATGAAGGTCTCCTTTTACTTCTTCCCATCTCCATTACATGGCACTTCTTTATATTGAATTCTAATTTCCATCGTTTACTCCATTCATAAATTCTATCAATATCCCTCTGTAGTTCCTCACAATCCTCTTGGTTCTTTATTACTTTCATCAATTTTGCATCATCTGCAAACATATTAATGTAGCTATTTAAACCCACTGTCATATCATTTATATAGACCTGAAACATTATAGGTGCCAACACAGACCCTTGTGGTACTCCGCTTGTTACTTCGCACCAACTTGATTTATTATTTCTGATTACTGTACTCATTTCCCTTTTAGCCCTCCTCGATGTTCCAGTTTCCATACGAGTCTTTTATGTGGAACTGTATCAAAAGCTTTTTTTCAGATCTAAATAGACTGCATCAACCCAACCATCTCTCTCTTGTAGTTTATCTATTACTCTTGTATAAAAGCTCAGTAAGTTTGTTACGCAAGATCTCTCTTTCCTGAAACCGAATTGTTTTTCTGTTATTATATTTTCTTGTTCAAGATATTGCACCCATCTGTTTTTAATGACTATTTCACAGAGTTTACTTACAATACTCGTGAGTGAGACTGGTCTGTAATTCAGTGGTTCCATTTTATTACCTCCTTTGTATAACGGTACTATATTTGCTCTCTTCCATTCCTTTGGTACTTTTCCTTCCTTTAAAGAACTGTTAATTATCTCCCATATTGGTTCTTCCAATTCCTCTCTACATTCTTTCAATATCCATCCATTTACTTCGTCTGGCCCCATCGCCTTCCTAGTATCTAGCTCTTCCAGTAGTCTTTTAATTTCTTTTCTTTCCACTTGTATGTTTGCTATTCCTTTCTGTTGTTCCTCATCTCCCAGTGATGCAAAGACGGTTTCTCTTGTAAATACAGACTTAAAGCTTTTATTCAGTATCTCAGCCATCTCTTGTGTGGTTTCATAAATTTCTCCATTTTCCTTCAGCTTTGTAATAGTATCTCTATGCTTTATTTTTCCATTTACATATCTATAGAAAAGTTTGGGTTCTTCTTTACACTTTCCAACTACATCTCTTTCAAAATTTCTTTCTTCTTCTCTTCTTATTTTAACATAATCATTTCTAGCTGTCCTGTATTCTTCTCTATTTATCTCATTCCATTGTTTCCTCATTTTTTTCCATGCCCTCTCCTTTTTCTTTTTTGCCTCTGCACACTTTGCATTAAACCACACTTTCTTATTTTCTTTTACCTTATATCTTGGCACATATCTTTCAACACCTTCTCTAAACTTGCTTAAAAACACTTCATATTTTTTCTGCACCTCCATACCTCTTAATAAATTATTCCAATCAAGCTCTCCGTAGAATTTCTTTAACCCTGTAAAGTCTGCCTTAGCATAATTTTTTCTCTCATTTTTATATTACTCATTGAATTTTGGCACTTCTTCTTTGATCTCTATCTCCATCTTCACATGATCACTTTTTCCCACTGGACACAAATATTCTATACTTGGTTCATTTTCTGGCTTTTTTGTAAAAACCAAGTCTAGTAGCGATGGTTCATCTTCCCCTCTGTACCTAGTATTTTCTTTCACCCATTGATCCATCGTGTTTACCATCATAGTCTGTAAAAATTCTTCACTCCATGTACTGGCAATCCCTGTCACCTCCATCTCCCCCCAGTTTATCTCTTTGCTATTAAAATCTCCTACTAGTAACACCTTGTTTCTTATCTTTAGCATGTCATCTATACTTTTTATGAACTCGCTTTGCATGTGCTTATAATCATCAGTCACCCAAGTGTTGGTCTTTGGAGGCATGTATGCAACAATAATTTTTCTGCTTTCTTGTCCTTGGATCTTGATCTCCACACTCAATGTTTCTGACTTCCCTTCACCATATTCCACTGTTTCTATCAAGATGTTTTTTCTTACTAGAATCATCACTCCTCCTCCTCCCTTATTCTTTCTATCTCTTCTCCATATGTTATATCCTTCTTCTTCAAATTCAACATTAATCTCCCTTGTTAGTTTTGTTTCCGTAATGCATGCCACTTCTGGTTTCTTTTCATGTAAATAATCTCTTAGTTCCCTTAGGCTGGACACTAATCCATCTATGTTTGTATACATAACTTTAATTTTATTTATTGTGGACCCATTTCTTTTGTGTTCTCTCTTTGTTGTCTTACTTCTTGCCCCACATTCTTTAACCACCATTTCCTCATTTTCGTGTGTGTGTGTGTGTGTGTGTGTGTGTGTGTGTGTGTGTGTGTGTGTGTGTGTGTGTGTGTGTGTGTGTGTGTGTGTGTGTGTGTGTGTGTGTGTGTGTGTGTGTGTGTGTGTGTGTGTGTGTGTGTGTGTGTGTGTGTGTGTGTGTGTGTGTGTGTGTGTGTGTGTGTGTGTGTGTTTGCCTAGTTGTGAGATACATGAAAAGAGCCATGCTTAGGCTCATGCTGTCCTGTCTATATTTCTTTGTATCTAACTTTGCCACACTGGATCACCCAGTGTGGGATTACCAGCTTGGTATAAAGATAGAAAGATAGTAATCTATTAGTGATGAACTTCAGTATATGCATTATTAGCTTTAAATAATTATTTCTTTGAGTGATCTTATCATCTCCCATCCATATTACACCTTCATATGTTCTAAATCTGCTATAAACATACTTCCCTTTGTAGAACAATGTATTAAAGCTGCAATGACAAAAATCTTATTTACACCTCTTCCATTCTTAAATCCTTCCTGCTTGAGCTTCAGGAATCAATTTTTTTTTTTTTTCTTCAAGATACATGCACAAGTTGTCATCCTACAAACCCGGAGATTAAGGGTCATGTAGAGGAAAGGGTCAGAGGCATAGCCTTGGAGCAGCTTGCAGGTGCAGCCTAGACGACACAGACTCCTGATGTCAAGCTTATGCAGGATGTACATGATCAGCTCCTCCTGGAATAAAAACATGAATAGAAAGTGCATTTACTTTCATAAAGTCCTGTGAAGGCAATACTTGGCACCAATGGACTAAAATTATCAATTTCAAAAAACCTAATGGAAAATTTCTCTATCCATCTGAAAATGGGACATGTATGAAATTCTCTAAATAATATTGGAAAGACTGTGAATGGCAATAATGTACTAAAGTTGTAAGCATCTCTACCCACTTCACTGGGATTTAATCTATTTTCTAGCATTGTTCACTTGAATTATAGGGAATATGCATAAGGTAACACCAAATAAGGGAGTGAGTGGCAATCTTGCCCACAAAATATATCATGGAATGAAATAATGCTGAGCTTGGTCATAATGCCATTTACCAGTAATCTGGATTTTGCTAAAAATACTTAAAAACAGAGAGCTTAGTCCAAAACAGCTCATGTAAAAGCTAAAAAAGAGAAAATTAAAGATTACTGGATAAAAAAAGAAGACAGAAACAGGACCCTATCACCCAAGCTGCCACTCTCAGGTGTGGCACCACAATCACTGAAAACTATAATTCCCTCTCCCAACAAAAGTAAAATCTGCCTTGGAGAGAATGTTAGATTTAAACAATGAAACTATGGAGATAGGAAGGTGTCACATATGAGACTGGTGGCTGGTGTCACACTATGTAGCACCTACAGCAGTGTGAGTATGTGATGCAACAGCGCAGTGCCATCACATGGCTTATAATTGAGTAAGTGTTATGTCTGCATGTCTCCTCATCACTCAATTGTCAAATTTATACTAAAACAGTTGATGTGTGAGTGTACGCAAGGCCACCATCTATCTTGAGTTACCATGTCAGACATTACCAGTGCTCCGCTCTCTCTTGCAATCGGATGAAACTAGTTTAACAGTGTATGGGTGATGACACCAATCAAGAATTTTGTCGTCTTTTTTGGAGTTGACTGAATAATACATAGCACGAAAGTATTTATTTTTACTATCTGCAGATATGCTGTGTATATTTGCAGAAATTTTTCACTGAGAGACTTTTCTCTCATTTGTTACTGTTCCACACACCTACATGATCACAGCTCTTCTGTGTTCCCACTGATCCTTAGTCATGTTCACATCTCTGCTATTCTGTCATTTGCTTCTTACCAGGGAGGAAAGGCTTTCATGGCTGAAAATTAGTTTTTATGGTGTATTATCACATGAAATAAGCAAATCTGACATTCATTTCCCTAATTTATGAAGCTTCACCCAACACACATATAAAGACAAATCACCTAGGGAAAAAAACATCAATATTATTATGAATAAGCACTTACAATAGAAAGATTACAAAAGAAACTTGTCTTCAACAGTATGTAGTACTGTCTGGTAAATTGTGAGAGTTGGACATGCAATATTCAAACATGCCATGCACAAATTATGATGAATATTGGAAGGACTATTGTACATCCCTAACTACATCACTTTTCTGTTAGCTTTGGACAACTATGAACACCATTAAATGATTTATTGACCTTGGATTACTGCTACAGTACAGAAATTATATAAAAAAAAACTAAAACAACTGAGGTATTGTTAACACACACAGGTAATGAATACTCACTGTTATTATTATTACCTCATATCTTCCCCAGTTGGTGTTCACATTATCACTATGTTATTTAGGTGCAAAGTTATGCCTATCATCACTAAGTGAAAGTGATAAACAAGAATTTTCTGATGGTGTAAACAGGGCAACCTCACAGTTGCAGGTTGCAAGAATTGCAGGGAAGAATGGAGTGGAGGGAGAGGTGGTTGAGTGATACAAGTCATAATGTCACACAAAAACCCTCCCTGTCTGAATGTCTCCTTGGCTGTTGCCAACTTCCCCTTGAAAGGCAAGAAAACATTTGGCAATGCACTGTGGTTCCCCAAAAAATAGGGGACAGTGTCAAACAAGCTATGTCAGATGTCATATTGATCCAGCTGTTTGTTTAGAATATATTTGCAAAAATCAATGCCTCATTGGGTCTGAAATGAATAATAGGAAAATATGTCCCTCCTGCAAGGTGGAGATATGTGAGGCCCTGGGTTAATTTCTATTGGATGATGGCTTCCCAGGCCATGGCAAAAGATTTACCCTGAACTTAGTGACTGCCAGACACTGTCTTCCACATCCTAATGATAATCCTCAACTTGAGTTCTGACCTATGTGAAATTCTCTCTCTCTCTCTCTCTCTCTCTCTCTCTCTCTCTCTCTCTCTCTCTCTCTCTCTCTCTCTCTCTCTCTCTCTCTCTCTCTCTCTCTCTCTCTCTCTCCCTCTCCCTCTCTCTCTTCCTCAATAAAAAGTATTTTTTACACTTTGACCTTGAACATCCCTGCCCTGGCCTGCACCTGCCTGCACAGTGCATTGCCATTTCTTGCTACATTGTTCCCTAGTTGAATTCATTGTGGATATTCTGTTTTTGCAAAATATGTTCTTTCAGCCTGAAACTTAAATGAAAACAGAAATCCACCAAGGAATGAAATGCTAAACTGATATTTTAAGCAATACATTTTGTGGACAAACTGATGAGGCAAAAATGTACTTGCCACCATACCATCTTGCCCACAGGCCTTAATCTGGTCAGTGCTGGATGTAATCCTTGGTGTCCCATTCAATCCCTCAGGTCAAGATTTGTATGTTTTGACTTCAAATGAATCACAAGTGCTGTGGGGTGACTAATTTCACACTCTCACACAAAATCATACAAACCTGTTTCACTCACAACATATCTATTCTTCAAATGCACTTTGCACTCAAGTCATGAATTGATAACTTTCATGCTGTCAAAGGAAATGTCTGATGTGTTGTTAAAGAAACAATGAAGTGATGTGGAATGCAAGCTTTCACCGATTCCCTAAACAATGGGATGAGAAAGGAAGTGGCTCACTGTGTGATGGCCTGCTCACTCCCATTGCATTAGTGTTATTCAACCTCATAATTATGACAGACTTCTCTGCAGCTTGTTGCAGCCCATACGCATGTTAGGGTTTCAAGTCCCTCATGTTACAACATGACTTGGAGGCAAACTTAACCCCTGAGTTAGATGTTCTTCACATTACCATATTGCACATTAGTGGTGACCTGGCTGTACTGAAAAGCCACAAATGGTTAGATTTATTTGCAAATCTATGAAAATTTTAAAGCTATGGAGGTAAATAAATAACTGCCCTCAGGTTTGCTGATCTGTGAAGTATTGAAGAAAAAGCAGAGGCAATAAGAAGGCAGTGGGGCATATTTTGTGATATCATGTTGTAATGATGTGATGGCATTACTCGGCACATGAACAATTATAGAAAGCTGAGTAGAACATCAAATTACAGCCTAAATTTCACGTGGCTCATAGAAATATCAGGGTTCCTTTGCAAATGGGGAAAAAATTTATAACAATTAACTCCTAAGCTGTGGGTGTCACGTATATGTGATAGCAACCCAGTGCTATATAGGCTGTAGGTGTCGCATACAGATGCTACAGACATGATAGGCATAATCTTAACTGGCTACAAGCAATTCTAGGACATGTTATTTTGCAAGAGTTACACACAATATGTCACCAAAGCCTCGGAGTTCTGGCAGCCACAGTGATATATATACATGCAGTTTTAGATTTAAACACATCTGAGCTGAGGAAAGCTGGCCTATAATTTTAACTCCTTATGAAAGACTGCTTAATTAAGAGATTAATCATCTAGCCTTGAAAGTGATCTTAACTTAGGAGACAATGATTATGGCTGTTTTGGACTACTAGTTCCTCATCATATAATGAGGCCCATTGACCATGATATAGTGTAAACTTCCTTTAGTGGCACTGCTGAATAATTTCATGGTGCCCATACATTTTCACATTTAACCTTATTAAACAGTAACTGTGAGTTTAATAAAAATGCTGTACAGTGAGGTTCATCAATGTTGAGTGCTAGTTAACAAAAGAACTTAACTTACCGGATGGAAAGTAAAGGAAGAATGGATGGAGAGTAAGAAGGGAGGAAAGAAGGTAAGGAGAAGAATTGAAGAGAGATAAGGAACCTGAATTATGTAAACAAATACAGATAGATTAAGATGGAGAGCAGCTGGGAAGCTACACCTACACACCTACACTGATGCAGCCATCCAAACACAGTGTGCTCTCCTGCTGAAAGTTAACGTCTCTTCCTTACCTTGCCACAAATGTATTTTTTCAACAGTTTCAGCCCTTAATTACAATTTTATTTATTTATTTATTTTTTTCGTAGATCCTAAGTGCCTGAGTGTCTCCTTATATCTAAGTAGTAAATAAGGACACCCTGAGATGGCTTGCCACATTGAAAGAGCAGAAAAAATTAGGGGCATAATGATTAAGAAAGTGTGTATAACAAGCTCATGTGATTTGGCAAGTCAGTGCTTGAGTATATGAGTGAAAAGGGAGAGAGAAAAATAAGACTAGAACATGTAAAAATATAACGCAACTTTTATGTCATGGCTATGCCCAGAAGGGAGCCCATAAGAACCTGGATCAGACATGCAGCAGATACATAGATAAAAATACTTCCTATTGCTATACGAGAAAAAAAAAGAAAAAAAAAGCTAATAATACTATTTCTAGACATCTACTCAAATTATAAAGTAACTAGCCAAAGTTCATGACTCCTTTAATATATACTTCTATTTGGGGTTCTAAAGCTGGAACTTTAATACCACAAGTTTTCTAGGCATTCAGCAAGAGATCACTCACTGGTAAGAGGTCAAAATATCCTCCCTTTGTCCCCTCTTCAACAGAGATGTCTGTATCACCCTCAGAAGAGGTAGCCTCCACAGTTGTAAGGGAATCTTCACAAACTTCTAAGTCTGCTTTTTCCTCCCTTGTGAGCTCTTCTCCTGGGTTTTTGTGTTCATCTTCCATCAGCTTCTGAAGGTTATCCTCTGACAACAGGAACTGAACTCCACTAAGGATGTCCTCTTCACAACTGAAAAGAATAGATGACTTGAAAACTGTCACTTTGCAGCAATACTATACTGCACCATAAGCCTGAAAAGAGCCCCTAATTATCTTGACTTCCCACATTTGTGCAAGCTCTTCATCAAAGTATTACCATTAAGAATAGATATGGTCAATAAACTTAGAGACATGAAATGATAAGCATAATTCTTGTATTTCTATGAAAACCAAGCCATATTTTTCAACATCTTGTAACATAACAAGGTTTTTATCTCATTAAAAAAAAAAGGGCCATAATAAGTTCTGCCTGGCCTCTAAAAGTGTTTAATTTACACAAAAGTCTTAGAAACATACTCATTTATAGTACATCAGTGTATCTTCTGGCATAAAGTTTATGTAATGCACTGTACAAAAAAATATACACTGAGGCCAGGGACAGTCATCTCCCAAAGATGAGCCCTGACCCACTATAGTTAAAATTCATACCACATCACCACACACACTGCACTCTGTGTCTGTTCCCCAACCCACACTGCCCGCGGTGTACTGGAGGTGGATATTGCACCCAACTAACTTTTTTTTTTTAAGGCATCTCTTCAGTCTTTCCTCCTTGTTGCCAGCTCATGTGCAGCAGATAGAAAGAAGCCTATCTCAACTTGAGAAAATTTTGTCTTGAATCATAAGTCATAAAATTTACAGTAATTCTGTTTTTAGCTTTTCAATTAAAGACAGTGACATACTAAAATTAAGGAAGTTTCTAAGACTTCAATTTAAACTAAACATTTTTAGATGAAAGTTGGGTCTTGTTTTGGTCTTTTTTTACATAAGAGAAAAAATACTTATGTTGCAAGATACTGAACAAAGTAGCTTGGTTTTTCAGGAAAATATAACTATGGTTATCTACTGCCTTTTTGCTACAAAGTGCTGATAATCTGACAAAACCCTTCTTGCAGGAACAGGAAAATCAAGGTATTTAAGGGATTTTTTTCAGGCCAATGGTCCAGTGACCTGCGAGACATCTGGTGGAAGCCTCTGCATAGAAGATAGAAGTCCACCACTGCCATTATGTATGTGAAATGTATCAGAACCATGTTCTATTATATGAAGGTATTTATATACCAGGCTGGAAACTCCCTTAAAAAGGAGTGTTCAGGTCAAGAGTCACACTTTATTTCCCTAGTCCTCTTGCCCTGTCTATTTTAGTTTTAATTGCATTATATGACACATTGAGAGTATGATGACAGTATTCTTTCAAACTGTCTGCAGAGTTTGTTGCCAGTTTGTTTCTTTCCTTATCACAGAAACAAATGCACATTGCAATATTCAATTGCATGATAGAAGTCAGAGTCAGAGTAGGAATTCAGTATCCTACTGCAGTGAGCAGTATCCTAGTGCAGTGAGTAGAAACATAATAAAAAAAAGAAAAGAAAAGAAAAAAAGAAAAGAATCCATCAATTGCCAGACCCCATATATGAGGTGTAGCCAAAAAGTATCTAACCTTGAATTTGTTAGTACAAAGTAATAATGCATGAGAAAAATCCACACGGGTATTAGGTAGCTGCATCCTTACTAAGCATGCACAAAAATTTTTGTGTCTCTAGGTGGCAACAGTTGCCCACAGTGATGCGTTGAGTACAGACGTGAAGAGTGTGCTGTGTAATTTTTCTTTTTAAGTCAATATGACCAAGCACATTGAGCAAAGATACTGTATGAAATTCTGCCAAAAACTTGGTGATATGCAAGCCCAGATTACTGAGAAGATTCAGCAGACCTTTAGGGATGATGCTATGGGAAAAATACAAATAAAGGAGTGGTGCAACTGGTTCAAAGATGGCCGCACCTCAGTGGACAGTGAGCCACATTGTGACAGACCATCGACTAGCAGAAACAATGAAATGATTGCAGAGGTTCAAGGAAAAGTCTATGAAGACCATTGTGTGGCTACTGAGGAAATTTTTGCTTAAGTTGGAATCAGCCATGGGTCAGTTGTCAATCAAAACAGAAGATTTGTTCATGAGCAGGGTGTTGGCCAAATTTGTACCAAAGTTACTGTCTGACCAGCAGAAAGAAAACAGAAAGGAAATCTCCCAGGACATGCTGGAGTGTGCTAGTCATGATCAAAACTTCATGAACACTATCATCACTGGTGATGAGACATGGGTGTACAGCTATGACCCTGAGACAAAACTGCAATCATCCCAATGGAAGCATCCATCCTCACCAAGACCAAAGAAAGCAAGACAGGTATGCAGCAATGTTAAACTGCTTTTTTGACTAAAGAGGTATTGTGCACCACAAATATGCACCACAAGGTCAGACAATTAACAAAGAATACTACCTGGGGATTTTTTGCCACCATCATGAAGCTGTGCAGTGAAAATGACTCGACCTGTGGGTAGCAAAGAACAGGCAACTCCACCAAGACAATGCACTTGCTCATTCCACCCACGTCATCCAAGCATTCCTAATCAAGGATAACACACCACTTGTTCATCAGGCTTCCTACTCCCCAGACTTGGCTCTGTGTGACTTTTGGCTATTCCCAAAGCTCAAAAATGCACTCAAAGGGAGATTTCAGGCAACAGAGGACATTAAGCAAAATTTGACAGCATATCTCTACAGCATCCCAAAAAGTGATTTCCAGAAATGTTTCCAGTAGTGGCAGGAATGCTGGCAGAAGTATGTAGACTCCAAAGGCAAATATTTTGAAGGAGTCTAAATCAAAATTGTGAGTTTTTTAATATTACTTGTTTTTTGGCCAAAGGTCGGATACTTTTTGACTACACCTCTTATCTCCAGTGGCGTGCCCATGGTAGAGTCTCTCAGAGCCAACTGCCTCACAAGAGGAAAACTGAGAAACATAATGAGATCACCATGAACATAGCAAGCCCAGATGACAAGGATTTAAGCCACAATTACATTAACATGTAACCATGGCTGTGTCAGAACACATCACAATCAGAATCTTACATGGACTTATGGATTCCCATCTTCATAACTTGCATGGTGATAGTCTCTCCTGTGGCCTCATATCCACTGCCTGAATGGGTAGAACCAACCAGCATCACTGCATCCAGGGCGGAGTAGTAGCTGTGGCCTCGCTGGTCAAACTCAATCCTCAACATGCTATAGGAAAGGACATGAGTCAGAGCTGACTGACAAATTTTCTATCAAAATACCTATCTGTATCTGACACTTATTCCTACGAATTACTGCCACAACATGGTCACAATCTAATCCTCTCATTCTCCTTTCTACTTTTCCTCTCATGTAATCTTCCGTGTGCCCCTATTTTGTTGGGGTGTTCCTCTTTTAATTTAACTTATTCATTATTCTTTTTTTTTTTTTTTCAAAATGTAAATATCAAGAGAAACTGTTTATAATGCTAAGGCAGTCAGATAAAAATTACTTACTGCTGCCTATGTAAGGCAGTGCCGATTTTTTAAGAGAATATTTGGCCATGTTAGTTATATGAAAGAAAATTATCTAGGCCACAAGTCACATAGCTAGTATGCTAAAAACATACATGATATAATATTGGTGATCTCTACATAACAGGTATGACAAAGACTTGTAACCAAGCACAGTAACTGCCTACATGTCCAGCTACATAATCCAATCAAATCTATTTTCATATAGGTGTTTTACAGAGACAAATGTAAAAGTCCACTATATATGGCATGTCATCAAAACTAACTTGATTAAAACACGTGGCTGCTCAATGGGAGGAGAGAAGATCCGGGAAGCTGCTTTCAGTCCTGTCTGGGGCTCCCCTGCCCACAGCAACACCCAATTCTGCCCCTCCAGGGAGCCCCATACCCGTACTGCACTCCCAGGATGATAAGTCTCATATAGATCCACTCTAATGGGGTATACAGCACTGTCATACTTCAGATCTGCAATAGGTTTGTTACCAGTCATTATCATTGTCATCTTGAAAGGCTCTATAAATCCTTGCTTACATTGTTCTTGTTCATCTAATGGAGAAAAATCAAGTACTATCAATGAACAAGTGCCATAATGTGTAATAATAGATAAGATGCCAACCACATCATCATTATATTAAAATAAAATTCCTATACAAACCTTATGGTGGGACTTTATAACAAATAACAATCCACATAAGAGATAAATTAAATGAGTATATTTATACTGACTCCTCTTCCTGGAAATCCCCTCAACAGGATGACCACATCAGAAAAACCTCATTTTCTCCTGCCTACATACCCCAGCTTTCAACATTACAGTCCTCTCAATCTACTAACTTAAGTTACCAGATGTGCAGCTTATCAAATGTTCATCTGTGAGAAATTAAGACAGGTTTCAAGACAAAGGCCTATTAATCTTTCTTTTTTTTCTTGATGTTATACATCATGGCATCATGGTTACAAATGCAATGTATCAACTGTTTGGTTACAGGTTGGCTGGGTGGGTCTTACAACACAATCAAAGAGCTGCAACATGATAACTGATGAAGATTTCTTAAATCAAATGAGTTAAGACTGTTAGCATTACTCCAAGAATTGTGGTATGAATATATTATCAAGGAAAAGACAGTAAGTAAATCAAGTAAATCAGCCATAGCCATACAAGTGTAACAACCACAAATGATGTCTGGAGGAAAAAAAAAAAAAAAAAAAAAAAAAAGAGGAAAGGAAGACCTATTTTTGCTGAGCTAAGAATATGCACCAGCAGTTCTCATGTGGGGCTTCACAATGTGAGGATTTGGTGCATCCTCTTCCTGGAGACCAATGCGGCGCACGTGTCAAGATCTTCACACCTGAACTTGTAAGGATTAACAGCATGCACATCATGTGCATTTACAAATTCCTAGATATTTACTGGACGTGGAAAATTAAGGTCTGCTCTTTATGCTTTATTGGTCATATTAGTCACTCTCACATTCCTTCCATAATCTGTATTTGGCACACAGAATTAATGGTTCAAATTCTCTACAATGCATTTCATATATCTCTTTCTATTTGCAGGTATAATAATAATAAAAACTAAATAAACAAATTAACAACCTGTAATGTTTAACATTGAGTGATCAATCTTCAAACAGAATACAACAAAAAATAAACTGTTTCTGAATATGAAAACCTTTTTTTTTTCCAGTTTCTAAAACATTTAGGTAATTATGGTCAAGAAATAATCCTTTAAATTCCAGTTTAATTCACTAAGAGAGGCATAGCACCCCATACATGTACTTACCAATGAAGTCAACTGATGGGGGTAAAAGGGGCTTGGGGTCTTCAATGGGTTGGGGAGCTGAGTCACTCTTAGCCCACCAATAGCCATAGCTTCGCTGTAGGGCATTAAGTACAATATCTACTATAAGAAATTGTGAAGAAACCAGACAAGGTAGTGAATGCCAGTCTGCATGGCAAAAGTAACAATCAAGAGAACTGTTATATATTTCCCACCATATGTTTCCTCACTCAGGAGCAATTCTGACAGCACACACACACACACACACAAAAAAAAAAACATATGGCAAGTTTTTTTTTTTTAATTAATCAATACTATTTCAAGTGCTTCAGGATGTACTGTACTTCTTCAAATCCCTGGGGATATGCACATAAAATCAACAAGCTCATGAAACAATCTCATTACCAGGCAGTATGCAGCAGAGAAATCTCCATAGTCTGGGTACAATGTTGGCTTGCCAATGATGTTATTAGCAACATAGGAAATTGAGCCATCACTGCCATATTGAGAACTGAAGTCTGTCACTTCCTTCACATACTGATCTACAACACAATGGGTCCAGCTTCTCCTTGGAATCTCCTCCATTGTTCTGCAATCATTGATAAAAATTAAAGAAATTTTACACACTTTCAATAATAACCCTTCATTTACTATCTAATACAAGGAATATTTCCTTTATAAGCTTGTCCTTTCTTTGTAGTATCCCTCTGATACAGATCTAATGAAGAAATCCCTGATTCTAAGGACTTCTTTGTCAAATCAGTGTCAAATGATTAACTTGCAAAGAAACGGTAGTAACAACAGGAAAGGAACTCTTCTGGTGCAAGAGAGGCCAGTCAAGGATGACCAAAATCCATGTGGATCTTAGTGATCATCTTTACCTGATCAATAAACATGTCAAACTTGAACTTTCATGAGTGTCCTGCGACATTCAATTCCCAGTGACAGCCAATTATCAGTCTTCATTGGGGATGTAAATACTAGAAAGCTTGGAAAATATATTTCTATTTGGAGCAGTTTTAAAATGCTTATACATGCATACTAATGATGCATAATTGATGCATACTAATATCATTCAACTGATTCCCTACATAAGTAGTGAAGATAAAAAATTAAAATGCTATTTAGATTTAAAGACATGGGATTTTTATTGGTGTTTTAAAATAAAACCAGGCAGTTCTAACCTGCTGAAAAATAGCAACCCAATGTAATGACAGGCTAATACAGCTGTCAGAGAAAAAAATTTGAGCCTTTACACAGAGATTCCCGATGGGCTTCCATAGTCCAGCACTGCTAAGAAACTGATCTGAGGCAAGGGTAATTTGACCATGAAAGACTGACTTCCACTGTGGATCAAACCTTTGTGAAGACACCCACAAATGTGAGTCCAACACCTTCACTGTCAGGGCAATCACCAACCAAGGCTTGAGTGGATTTGGCCACCACCATATTGGATTTACTGAACTGTTAAATAGTATTATTTCAGTTCCACTATAAATTCGCTTCTGCCTTCATGACATACCTCACTGGCTAGAGCTCTTCCTGCCAAATATTTTGAACCCCATATATATGTGTCACAAAGTAATAATGTCATCAGTGATTTTTGGAAATTTATTACCTTTAAGATTTTCCAATGGACAAGAGTGCTGATTTTGCATGTTCTAGGCTGGGTTAGGTTAGGTTAGATTAAATTAAATTAGATTGGGTTAAGTTTGGTTTGGTTAAGTTTAGTTTGATTATGTTATGTTATATTATATTATGTAATGTTATGTTGTCTGGTTAGGTTAGGAATGTTTCAATTGTCGTATTAGTGACTGGTCTAAACTGTGAATTGTGCAGTGTTGATGAGGTTACTAATCGTATTTACTTGAAGAAAAAATTTTTTTTTTCTGATAAGTTTTGATGCGTTTTGACTAATTTGCAATCAGGTTTTGTTGTAAATCACTGTTCCTTTTGATGAGTGGGTAAAAAATAAAACAAAGTGACTTACTACATAAAGTAATGGCAGATTATTAAAAAAAATAAATAAATAAATAAAAGCATCGAAACTTAATAGAAAAATAGTTTTGTCTGTCATATGAAGTTTGTTGGGAAACTGGAAAATTACCATTACACTTTTTTTGTCAGTAAGCCTGTACACTTCATTTGAAAGACAATATATAGTGATAATTCCAAAATACTTATGACAGCACACTTTTTATTTTTTTTTAGCTTTGACTGTCCCACGGTCACACTGCAATAAATCATAATTTGACTAATTAAATTAAATTAAATTAAATTAATGAATTAATTTATTATTTTTTTAGATACCCCGAAGGATACACAACGCAATGTTGGGTGGGAGTGAGTGGGCATACCAACACCAGATTATGGCGATGTCTGAAAAATAATTTGTTTTATATTTGTATTGCTTTACCTTAACAATCCGGTAAATTTATAGTTTAAGCCAATGTCCCCAATCTCTACCCACGGCCCATGGCGTTATTATTAATTTCCGACAAGTAGTGTAATCATTAGAAATGATGTGAATAGTGAGAAGAACAAAATGAGGTAGGTTATTACCACGTAGTGTGTAATGGCTTAAACTATAATAAAACCTAACCTAACCTAACAACTGAAGTTCAGGCAACAATACACCATGTATGTTTACCTGTGGACTTAGAAAAAGTTGAGAGCGCTGTGCATTCCCAGGCCTATTGTGGCGTTATTATTAATTTCCGACAAGTAGTGTAATCATTAGAAATGATGTGAATAGTGAGAACAAAATGAGGTAGGTTATTACCACGTAGTGTGTAATGGCTTAAACTATAATAAAACCAACAATCCTGCCACTCAACCAGTAATGTAACATAAAAAAAAAAAAAAAAAAATATATATATATATATATATATATATATATATATATATATATATATATATATATATATATATATATATATATATATATATATATATATATCATGGAAGTACAAGACAATCGAAAAACAATAACAAGTAGGGTACTTAATGACTTACACACTAAAGGATTCTTGTAAGTCGATGGAACCTCAGAGTCTGACTGACACTTCCCTTGACACACCAACACACGATCCAAAGTGACACTGGAGAACACCAGAGAGTGGCATGTCCACCCACTTACAGGGTCTGACAATGACTAAACCCGCGTTAAACAATCCGCGCAGTTGTCAGACGTCAGCTGAGCTGCTGACTCGGAAGCAGCCTTTGAGAAAGGAACGGAACGCGCGAGGTGCACTGACTGCACACTCTGCCAAGGTCCTTATAACAAGACCTTGCTCTGCGAAGTGCAAGGACAAGGAATGTACTCTAGTGGCACTTGTCCAAGAGGTGAAAAAAAAAAAAAATGCAGTTTGGAGGAAAGTTGTGGTTCTGCCGTTATAAGTAAAAAATATTTTCTGGAATATCGTAAATATTTTACACCATCCTAGCATTCCCCCCTTTCCTCCTAAAATTGTTGTTGTTGTTTGCCTTTCCTTTCCCCCAAAAAAATATTGTTGTTGTTGTTGTTGTTGTTGTTGTTGTTGTTGTTGAAAAACAGCGGGTTCATTCAGCATGAGAATGGAAAGCAAGCACAGATGTAGTTGATGAACATTCCATGTGACATGCTATTCTAAGGGTGATTATTCTGAATATGGTCAAAACGAAGCCAGTGTCAGTTCTTACATGATTTTTTTTTTTTTTTTTATCAGAGTCCGTGAGCGGCCGAACGGGTGAACTCATGGCATGGATGAACTGCTTAATTCTGACCAAGGACTTGATTCTGACTCACTAGTACTGGCTCATTTTAGTTATCTTTACATTTATCTTCTTTAATTCCATTATTTATCTTATATCTATTTAATTAATGTGTTTATTTTGTAGTGTACTCGCAAATGTATCATTAATTTTATCATGTTGACTGGGATCATCAGAATCACTTATTTTGATTCTTCGTTCTTCATATTCTCTCTCTCTCTCTCTCTCTCTCTCTTGCTTAAAAAGAAAAAGAAAAGAAAGAAAACGACATGTCATTGGTATCTTATTCTAACCATAATTATCAAACTTATCCTTATGATCTTTATTTGTTGTGACACACACACACACACACACACGGGAAATGAACACACAGGACCCAACGTGTCTCGCCGCAGCAGTGAGCACTTGCGTGTTTACATTCGTGTGTCACGGGATTGAGGTAATGTTTGGTTACTTATAGCAAATGTTACCATTCATCCTTCAGTTGTTGGTTTAATGAAGAGTTATAGAGATTCCTGCAATATATTCCCCCTAATAATATTGAAATAACGTTAGCGTTTTTTTTATCCATGGTTAGTGTTAGCTTTAGATTCATTTGCTCCATTAATTACCCTGCGGATCCCTTCATTGTGCAGATCAAGATAAGAAAAAGCGTCATATTTCATCGACAAATAAAGTTAGTGTCTAGAAAGCAGGATAAAATTTTACAGTTGCACCAGTCTTGCAATTCTGGACGAAATCTTTCTTTTTCTGGTAGTTTTTGGCCTGCTTTTAATTAATCTGCATGTTGTTTTTCCAGCAATTTTTTTTTCTTTATCACAAAACTAAAGTTTTGCGATAAAAACGAAAAGTAGATTAATATAAAATAGACTGAAATCTACCAGAAAAAAAAAAAATAAATAAAAAAATCGTCCTCATAAATAAGTAACACAGCAGTAACACTCACTGCCAATGTTCCCCTGAGAGGACTGGCTGGTGCTTGCCCGCTGCCACCAGCTGGCTGTCTCACACCACAACCAATCCAACTAAACTTACCTAACATCACTAAACTAAATTAATCTAACCTAACCTAACTAAACCAACCTAACCAAACTAACCTAACCTAACCTAACTAAATTAAACTAAACTAACATTAGCTAAACTAACTTGACCTAACCTAACTAATTTAATCTAAGCAAACTAGCCTAACCTAATGTAATCTAATTGGCAAGGCTAAGAAATGAATATGAAGTCATTACTTTATTTATCTTCATAAAGTCTGGCGATGCACTGGAAATAATCAAGGGGACACCCACCAGAGACAGAAATCTTCCTCAGACTAATTCAAATATTTCAAATTGACCTGCTTTTCCTTCCTCAGAATGAAATAAAATGCCATGATTGGCTAAATTAATTCGGTACTTTTTAATTGGCCAGAAGCTGCATTTTCAAACAAAAGAACCAATCACTGCGATTAATTTCACTCTTGCGCAACAGATGTGATGTACACACATGTACACATGTACAAAAGCACCTTCACTGGGGAAGATCAGTGCCCACCTGTCTGCCACATGTGTGGGTGTGTCATTTCCAAGCATTGTCACAGGAACAAGTGAGCTTGCTTCCCCAGGAATAGGTAAATCTTTAAAAATTTCTGTCAGCATCATAAATAATTTGCAATGGCTATATATGGGGTTCAAATTACTCAGAATGAGAAGCTCCATCTGATGAGAAGAATAAGAAAAGCCATGTTGAGACTGGTGCAAGAGTAAAAGAATACTGAAATCAGTAGGCATGTGTTGACATGTTTTCATTGTCAAAGGCATGGTCATACTTCAAAAATTGTAATTTCAAGGAAGGTGATGATGTATGTTCCTCAAGCATGCAGAGGTGTATCAACTAAGTTAGACAGAAGAGGAAGAGATCAATCATAGAGTCAGTGCTAGATGTTGCAACACTTTCACTCCTGAGTTGACTAAATTGGCTTTCATTACTGATCATGGATTTTAGGTCTACTATTGATTATTTAAATTGTGGTTTTGTTAATATCCAGTCAGTTGGCAATAAGACTATTCAAATAAGAGAAATTTTCAATGAGCATTTGCTTGATATTCCGGCTATTTCAGAGACTTGGTTGAATGAGTGCTAACTCTGTACAGGGACCTTATCCATCCATGTATGAAGTGTGCTTCACATGTATCGGGGAGGTTCACTCATACCGCTCTTTTAGACAGGGTGGAATCAAAAGCTTTTCATCTCATCAACTCCTCTTTTCTAACTGACTGTCTTCAGCCTCTTTTTCATCACCACAATGTTGTATCACTTGCTATCTTGTACTGCTATTTTCATGCTAACTGTTCTTCTGATCTTGCTAACTGCATGCCTTCCCTACTCCTATGGCCTTGCTGCACAAGGCTTTCTTCTTTCTCTCATCCCTATTCTGTCCACCTCTATAATGCAAGAGTTAACCAGTATTCCCAGTCAGTCATCCCTTTCTCTAGTAAACTCTGAAACTCCCTGCCTGCTTCTGTATTTCCTCCTTCCTGTGATTCTTTCAAGAGAGAGGTTTCAAGACACTTATCCTTTAATTTTTGATGACCACTTTTGACCCTGTTTGGAGACCAGCACCTCAGTGGGCCTTTTTTTTTCTTATTATTATTATCATCATACTTTTGTTGCCCTTGGCTGGTGCCCCTTGTACATAAAAGATAAATAAATAAATAAAATGTATGGGCCTAGAATTAATAGGATGACCCCTCCTACTCTCACTTTCCTTCACAGCCCCAAAGAGGGTAGATGAGAGAGTGGAGTTGGACTATTTATATCAAATATTTTCTCATATCAGAGGGTGTTGACATGAGTAAAGGTTTTGAGTATATGGAAACTAGTTTTAAGCATCAGAGCCAGTGGCTACTATTTTTTTATTATTCATAGGCCACCTTGGTCAAGTGATAATCTGTTGAGGATTCTGGTTTGCTGTTGAACTTAGTTGATATGGTTTCTTTTAAGGTCTTATTGTTCGCAATTTCAATATATGGATAGAGGATCATGAAAACCCTAACACAGTTTTCTTTTGTGAGCTTGAATCTTATCAGCTGCCAAACAAAGTGAGTTTGCCAACTACATCGACAGGCCATACATGTATTGGACTTGATTAATGGCAATGATGCAAGTAGTCTCATTAGTGGGTGGATGTTGAACATGAGTGTGCCATTTCTCCAGTTCAGTTTTATAACATTTAAATTACTATTGTCACAAAATAAGGTGACTAAGAAAATCTGGTTCAGACATAAAGCAGGTTTCTCTGCTGTAACATTCCTCAGTGAATGTAGTCAAAAGTTTGAAGATATAAACGAAGTGTGTGTTCATAATTTTTTATTAAATCTAACTGTATGAATTGTCTTACAGTTGTTTACAATTGGGTGATTAAGACTCAATATGACAATCAGTGTCCTGTCCTAGAAAAGTACATTACTGATAAGGATAGATTTCCATGGTTCAGTGGTGAAAGCCTGTCATTGAAAAGAGAAAACAACACAAGGAGTGTAAATGGCAGAATAAAGGGTCTGTTGTCGTTTAGGAATATTACAGTAAAATCCCTCTCATCCGGCATTCGAGTATCCGGCAGCTTCAAGTATTCGGCACATTTTTCCCCGAGCCTTAAAATCAATAAAAAATCAATGTGTACTCATAAAATCGATTAAAATTCCCACGCGAGGCATACTTTGTCCCCTTGCCACCAGAGCACACTGCTTCACGCTACCCGCGGCCCACTGCACTGTGTTTACTCAGTGACTCAGTCCCGCGTGTGCACTGTTTATCGTCTGACGCCTTCATCATGCCTAAAGTTGTAGAAAAGAGGAAGCGTGTTGTGCTTACACTTAAGCAGCTGATCAGATCAGCTGATCTTTGTTATGGTAAGATGCGTGAGTGTAGGGTGGTGATTGTGGACATAATTTCACTTCTATTCAAGTACCCGGCAATATTCAAGTATCCGGCATGTCAGCGGTCCCATTGATGCCGGATAAGAGGGATTTTACTGTATAAGAATGTCCAGAATTGATATAATAACTTGTTCATTAGAAGTAAAAGAAACTTTTATCATATAGATATTCAAGTGGCAGGATCAGATTTGAACAAATCCTGTCAACTTTTCAATAGTCTTACTGGTACAACTGAAAAAAAAACAAAAAAAAAAAAACAATGGTTTCTGTGATAAAGATTTAGCACAAGCCTCTCTCTCTCTCTCTCTCTCTCTCTCTCTCTCTCTCTCTCTCTCTCTCTCTCTCTCTCTCTCTCTCTCTCTCTCTCTCTCTCTCTCTCTCTCTCTCTCTCTCTCTCTCTCTCTCTCTCTCTCTCTCTCTCTCTCTCTCTCTCTCTCTCTCTCTCTCTCTCTCTCTCTCTCTCTCTCTCTCTCTCTCTCTCTCTCTCTCTCTCTCTCTCTCTCTCTCTCTCTCTCTCTCTCTCTCTGTATTAAAAACTGTTAGTGCAGATAATTTCTCTAGCTTCATAGAGTTTTAACAAAGGATAGTCACTTTCTTTGTGTAAATTTCCTGAATCTGAAAAGCAGTCTATCATAAGACCACTCAAAAGGAAAACTTGATAATCTAAGTTTCTATCTAATTTGTCTTTTTGTCTAGGTTATTGGAATATGTAGTTATTGAATAGTTGATAAAATACTTAGAGAAGGTCAGGTCTTGCCTGATTGTTGGTCTGCATATCGACCAGGATTTTTTACTAAAACTACCATATGCTGTGTAATAAATGACTTATTGGAAATGATGGATGACGGTAAATGTGCTATACCAGTCCATGATTTGCTTTTGAAAGATTTTAGGAGCATTGGAGTTGTAGATAATGCATTGAAATACCTAGAAAGCTTTTTACAAAACAGGAGCTATTGTGTGCAAATTAAAAATTGTTTTTCATATGAGGCTCTGATGAGAGGGGCTCCACAAGGAATTGTGCTGGGACCTGTTTTATTCTGTATCTACATGATTAGTTTATTGAAATTATTACAGTGATGCGGTGTAGAATTCAAGTTATTTGCTGATGATACCCAATTTTACTTTTCTATCACTGATATTGAGGACACTTGTGGAGATAAATTATGTTATCAAGTCAGTTAAAGATTGGATGTATCATAAGGAGCTGAAATAAATGAGAATAAAACAGAGTTCATGCTTGTGGAGAAAGACACTTTAAGAAATCTTGGTGCTACTGTAATGAAATTCATATTGTTGAAAGTGTTCGTGATTTGGGAGTGTTGTTAGATTCCACTCTAACATTGAAATGCCAGACAAATGAAGTTGTTAGAATTGCTGGATGTCATCTTAGAAATATTGGATTTATCAAGAGATACCTGGATGAGGATTCAGTCAGGAAATTGGTGGATTATTGTAACTCTTTATTGTAATCTGCCAAAGCTCCAATTAATGAAGTTACAGAAGATTTTAAACAGAGCTACAAGATTAATTAAAGGAACCCCACCAAGAGAGAAATTTATTCCTGTGTTGATTGAGTTCCATTGGCTACCTGTAAAGCAAGGATGTCATTTAAGTTGTGTGTCTTGACACATCAAGCCATGATTACTCACCATCCATCAAATCCGAGAGAATTATTATTACATGAAATGCAACCAGGTGAAGTTATTAATACTTGTAGAGCCACAACAGGAATGACACTTTATGAATCAAGGTTTTCTTCAAATGTTGGAATGTGTGCCTTCAGTTTTGCTTCCCCAAGATTATACCATAAACTGCCACTTGACATCAGAAGGACTAAGGATCTTTCCAGGTTTAAGAAAGAATTAAAAACTTTTCTGTTCTTTGAGTGCTGCGACATGGAAAGTGGCTCCACTTTGTTCAAAACAGTATGAGTGGAACCCCTCCCATATACGTATGTGAAGTGTATTTCATATAAGGTTGAATAAGGCTTACTGAGATAGCAGCTGAGGACATGTGAAAAACTGGTAAAGATGACTCAGAATCCCTAACTTCATAGAAGCTGTTTTAGCAAAATATGAGGTGTGAAGTTTCCATGTCGCAGCACTCAAAGAAGGAACTAAGGACTAAGGATCTTTCCAGGTTTAAGAAAGAATTAAAAACTTTTCTGTTCTTTGAGTGCTGCGACATGGAAACTTCACACCTCATATTTTGCTAAAACAGCTTCTATGAAGTTAGGGATTCTGAGTCATCTTTACCAGTTTTTCACATGTCCTCAGCTGCTATCTCAGTAAGCCTTATTCAACCTTATATGAAATACACTTCACATACGTATATGGGAGGGGTTCCACTCATACTGTTTTGAACAAAGTGGAGCCACTTTCCATGTCGCAGCACTCAAAGAACAGAAAAGTTTTTAATTCTTTCTTAAACCTGGAAAGATCCTTAGTCCTTCTGATGTCAAGTGGCAGTTTATGGTATAATCTTGGGGAAGCAAAACTGAAGGCACACATTCCAACATTTGAAGAAAACCTTGATTCATAAAGTGTCATTCCTGTTGTGGCTCTACAAGTATTAATAACTTCACCTGGTTGCATTTCATGTAATAATAATTCTCTCGGATTTGATGGATGGTGAGTAATCAAGGCTTGATGTGTCAAGACACACAACTTAAATGACATCCTTGCTTTATTAGTAAAGGACAGACTGGGGAAGTTCAGTATAGAAGAGGGGGAGAGTTGAGTGTAACTGAAGAAGATGGGGATAGTTATCTGGAAGGTTGTGTTGAGTTGATAAATGGAGGAATTGGGTTTTGGGGGCATTGAACATCACTTAAATTTACTCTGCCCCAGTCAGAAATTTTTGAAAAATCAGAAGTCAGGCATTCTGTGGCTTCCCTGCATGAGTTGTTTAATTCTTGAAGAGTCAGACATCTTGGAAAGGACATTGAAAAGTGCAGAGTGGTATCATCAATATAATAGTGGCTAGGATAGTGCATTTGGTATAAATCATTGATGAGTAATAAAAAAAGAGTGTGTAACAGGATAGCATCCTGAGTTTATTTGCCATATTAGTATTCAGTTTACTTTTGTAATCATGTAGTTATGGTCTGTATCATTAGGTGTTGAATGAACAGATGGGGATAGTTATCTGGAAGGTTGTGTTTGTTTGAATGTTTGTTGTCTGTATTTTGGAGGATGGAGCTGGGACGAGTTGTACAATGAGTCCAGGCAGTCTTAATCATTATAATTTTAGTTTACATTGTTTAAATGCATGTCTGAGTTCTTTACAAGTAAAGTGAGACTTCTGTATGAGTATAATAAAATTAGGAGTCCAGGAGTGTTTGTAAGAGGGTTACTGGATACCTTTGTTTGTCTGTTAAATAATCTCTGCACATGTTAGGGAAAATGAAGACCCAAAAATTATGCATGTGGTAGTTTTAACTTAGTTTCATATACCCTTTATCATTGGTGTTGGCTTTTCAAGTTTGGATCCTTCACATTTTTCACTTTTCTAAGTCTTAAAAAATAAAAACATGAAAATAAGGTGACTGCAAAAGGGTGAGTTTATCTCAGGATAACAACTGAGTACTTTAACTTACCATCTGCCATCATCATCCATAAATTTATCCTACCTCAACTTAAGGCTACTGTTTCTGCATTAACATGCTTATGCTAAGTTTATTTGAGTCATGTACTGTGTAATTTGTGAACAAATTTTTATCTCATTTTTTTAACTTGTTTTTGTGTAAATGTGAATAATTCACTCATGTTATAACTTGCACTTTGACAAAAGAAGTCTCAAACCCATTTATCTTATCATCATTTGCTCTATGTCTTTCCAGGAAATACAGCTCAATAAAACTAAGTATTGTACCATTTGTTGTTATAAGCACTCGTACATTGCTTTTTAGGATTAAGACAAGTTGATACTACCACTCAAATCTTTTTCTGCCTCTGCAGAAATATATATATATATATATATATATATATATATATATATATATATATATATATATATATATATATATATATATATATATATATATATATATATATATATATATATATATTATTTATTTATTATTTTTTTTATGGAAAGTGCTACACTTACTGATACCTACTAAATTAAACTACCAGTTTTAAAATCCTTCAGACATTCTTTCTAAGTTACTTATGGTCTCCTCCCTTTTGGTAGGGAAATGTTCCTTGGTCTGGATGTCTTTCATTTATGAAGTGTCTTGATACCTTCAACTTTCTCTAAGTTGACTCTTGCAACATTTGTAGTCTTACATTGAATTTCCAGTGTGTGGAACATCATCACCTCTCTTCCTTCAAGCTTCATCCTCTATTCTTGACTGAGACCTGGATGTCTGAAGACAGTGTTAGTCTCATGAGATGCTCCATTAATGTCTTTACCCCCATTTTTAGATAATTTCATTTATCAGTTCTCTTCGTTTACTATAATTAAGCCATGCTTTAATTCACTCATACACATTATCATTACTATGTGAGCTTTAATCATACTTTATTACTCATAGTGTGGAACACCTTCCTGAGACAAAGATAGTTTGTATTATAACAATAATCATTATCTACTTCTGTGTTCATGGTGGTGGTGATTATTATTCATCAATAGAGAATATGATTAATATTTTTTATATATTTCATGAGTTTGGATTAAGAAAATATTTGTGAAGCATATGAAATCTAAGATAAACTATGTATGACATTAATGTAAGCCTGTCTTAAAATATTCTAATATCTACTGCTAGCTAATGGGAATGAAACATTTTGTGTAGGTACTCTGCTTTCATGTTTTTTTTTTTGGGGGGGATACTTATCTCCACCATTAGGTAAATCCAAAGTGTCATTCCCTTGGTCAAATTTTCATTTCTTGGTAGGAACTTGGATAGCTTTTCACGTTGTTAGAGATTTACATTCGTTTTGATTATATCTCATGTTGTTACAGGTGTGTGTGGCTGCTCCACAAAGTCTTAATGCCACCACTCAAAGCTGTAGAGCGACTGGAGAAACTTTGTGGCTGTAAAGTTGCAAATCACCTTTTTTGTGTCTTCTCATCATGGTACAAAGGCAGCAATGGCTTCAAAATCAATAGTGACCCTAACTACATTGAAAGTGAAAGCTTAGGAAATGGTACCCTACTGAAGCTTCATGGCTTGCTGAATAATACTTCAGAAGATGGAGAAGACTCACTGATTCAGGATTGCAATGCAAGAGAGGACAAATATATTCAGCAGTTAACTGAAAAAAACAATGACCAAGGAAACTGCAGAAGTGGTACAGTCTCTCCTATCCCACTTCAGTACCACATGATTGATGCAATAACTCACTGGTTGGCAAGGGAAACAAGAGAATACTTGTCACGTCACTTAGCTCCCAGGTTCCGGGAGGAGGTCCTTGAACTCCTAATAAATGTAATTGCATGTAAGGTTGAGCTGCCCAGGCCAAAAGAAAAACTTCGCATATATGAGGAAGATTTGGATTTTATATGTTTGTTAGCATTCTTATTATGCATAAGCTTGAAGTGTTTGCTGACAAAAGGTGTAACGGCTTTGGATCTGTCTCCTATATCACATTTAGTAAAAAAATGGAAATTATTGTGCTGGGGTGGAGAAATTGTCAATCATAATGGAGAAGAATGTAAATGTCCTTCTTTTGACATATTTGGCTTTTCTCTTGATGTTGGAGTTTCAGGATTAAAAACACTTAAATATCTGAAGTTACCCCATTTTGTATACAACAGCTTTGTAAGAAAAATTGCATACATGTGCCCTAACCTAGAAGTCTTAATTCTGCGATGTTCAGCAGATTGTGCCAACCCAAAGTACAATGCTCCTGTGGTCACTAATGTGGAAGTATTGTATGGAGACTCTATGCTTTGTCCTGATGGCCACGTGAGACTTATACCTGGTTGTAAGGATTTAGTTACTCTTGCTCTGCCTGAAGGTGTGGAAACCTTGGATGTCACTAATGATGCTATTGAAATGTTGACATACATGCCCAACCTGCAGTATTTTGTGGGTGTTCCTATGATTTATGTGACAGAGGAGTTTGAGGAAATTTTTGACCAATTTCCTGAGCCTCCAAAGTTGACTAATTTTCATCATGGTGCATATGAGATATTGAGTTGGCCAACTTTTGTGTATGAGGAATCTCCAGCAGTACCAGATTCTGAGTATTTGTCTAGAGTGTTTTCCAGAGTTAAAGAGGTAGGAATATATGCACCAAGTCATGTCACTGAAAAAGTTCTGAAAGGATTTCCAAAGGCTCAAGACATTACAATATTCACAGATAATTTTCCAGCTCATGGTAAATACTTAAAAAACTTGACATCACTGGATATCAACACAGGGTATCAAGAAGAGTGGCCTATCCTTGTCTCCCTAAGTCAGACTTCCCCAAAATTAGAGCAGTTAACCCTCAGGTCTTTCTCTTTGCAAATGGATGATGTTTGTACCCAAAGCCCTGTCTTTTCCTCCTTGCATACCTTAAAGTTCCACGGTCAGCATGTACTACAGGGAACGGCACTGCTCATCTTCCTTCGTGGTTGTCCCTCACTCTCTACCTTCATCCTCTCAATGATAACAGATGAGGATGGGGATTCACAACTGGATGAACAAACTCTATTGCAAGCTATCCCAATGTTAACTGGTATCCAGAAATTTGTATACAAAGTTCAGAGTGCTTTAAAGACAACAGGTGGTGTTCCATCTAGCTTAACAATGCAGTCATGTTTGGCTTTGATTGATGCTTGTCCACACCTTGTGTATATTGGACAGTTGGAAACATGGAAAATTACAAAGTTAGAGTTAAATACTTTACAGGAGTTAGTGAGGAGTAAAAATTGGGATTTGGAAATTGCTTGACAGGGAAATCCATTTAGAAAAATAGAGAAAAAAGTTTGATACTCATTTCTGTTTCTGTACAGTGTATGGATTTGTAACACCAAAAATTAATATGGACTATTAGATGCTTTGGAGGGTTAAGAATATAGTATTTATGTTTTTATAAAAGCAATATTCATAAATCTGCATTTGTTAAAATAAGTTCAATTGTTGAGATTATGTTAGGACTGAAGATGTATATGTGTTTTGGAGATGCATTGAAATTTCAAATAAAATTATGATAAACTACAACTTTAGGAAATATTCCATTATGTAGTTATAATTTCACTGGAGTGGGGCAGATGCCATTTTTACTACTCTAGCCTGTCTCTAACCATGATAGCACTGGATGGAGAGCAGTTGTGGATTCATAAATGTGATGTGGCCTCCAGGCAGCAGTAAATCAGTTCTGCTATCAAGCAATCATATTTAGACACCTCCACTCAGGTTTTTTATGACTCTTCCAAACCTGAATGGATGACATACATATGCATTAAATTAAACTCTGCCTACCATTACTGCTCCAGTCATTTCTGAAAATTTCTAAGAAAATTTTCATTTATGGTGGTTCTTTGTATTTTGGTGTGTGAGGGGGGATATAAACATGTTATCTAGCTATCTTGTGGAAATATGAGTCTCGTATATGGGTTGAATAAACAAACAATTATAAGTAGAGAGAGAGAGAGAGAGAGAGAGATTTGTTTTCAGTAACAGAGCAGTCTGGGGGTGAGAACACTTTTGTTTTGTGTCTGAAAATATTCACAAAAAAAAAAAAAAGGAAAGTACTCCAGTCTTATAATCCCATCCTAAAACCACAATTTATCTGTACGATTTACACATACAGTGGTTCACGAACATTCCTACTCAAGAACAGTGTTTCAACAGTGCAAACACACAAACACCATGCAAACCTACTCAGCAGGCAGGCACATGCTCAGTTGTGTTTCAGTGCACCTGCTGGGAACAGTGTTCTAGTGCTGTGTTCATAAACATTACTTTTTGGGTCTTATTGAAGTATTTTAGCTCTCATTATGGCTCCTAAAAAAAGTAAAAAGTGACAGTGGTAACAGGAAGTCTGAGCGTGTTACTGTGTAATTCAAGAAACAATAGCGAAACACGAAAATGGCATCCGTGTTTCCGCCATTGCCAGGCAGCACAGCTTGGCAAAACTGACTATCAGTACAATCTTGAAGAATGTACTAATGTATATATACCTACATACATGATAACCTTTCAGTGGGAAAAATTATTCAGTTTGTGAACATTTCAGTTCGTGAACTGAATCATGGAACGGACTAAATTCATGAAGCAAGGTTTCACTGTAAATGCATTGAACACCAAAAGGTACTTATTGGCATATAATAGAAATGGAATACTCCTATATTACATTTTTAGAATATGCACATATACATACAACTGTAGAAAATTGCAGGTGTATAGGTTCACATCATAATACACACCATTATAATGTTATTGGCAACAAACATTAATACAACTTATATATGTATAAGTTGTCTTATTTTGCTCATGTTTGTTCTGATCAAGTACAAACTCAATGGTTTACAGCTGTCCCCATAGACTGATGTCAGATCCAAGTCCCATCTGTGTCAAAAGTCACTTTCTATGTGATATTACAGAGTGAACAAGACAGTTTGTGATTTTGTGTACATCTTTTGCCTTGGTTCATTATTCACTACTGAATGCAGTCTAGGTTATTAACAGTAACTCAGTGAATGCATTAGATCATTATTTATCAATATCTTACTACTGATATGCAGCTTATAATGGACTAAGACTGGAAACTACACAACACTGCAATAACCATACTCACAAAAGAAAGATGAGGAAATATTAATTAGGTTGTAATGAAAATACTGGTTAAAAATGCATAAATTTCAGAAAATAGAAGAACAGAAGATGTAAGAACCAGTTAGGACAAACTAGAGAAATCATCAGGATGCACCATTAAGGCAAAACTTCCCACTCATCCACAGCCACAGGCCACAACAGCTGAAGCAAAAGTGGGCAACCATCAGCATCTCACTTGTCATCCAAAAATTTTTCAACCAGTAATGTGATGTGTAACAGTGATCTTGAATTCCCAAAGAAAACAGTTGCATTCTAGAGTAATCCATGTGACAGACATGATTAAAAAAATGAGGTAGTTTTTTTTCTTTGACAAGCAAGCACACAACTAATGTGTGCTAAGTTTTCTTAAGAGACCAGAAAATTTTCTGAAATATCTTTTATTTAGATATCACACACACACACACACACACACATACACAGCAGAATCTTGGTTACCAAACACCTCCCTTTTCAGACAAAATTTTGAACTCATAATTGCTTCAGCTGTTGTACCATAATTAGGTTCTTGAACTAAGTTATTTGGTTTCAAATATAAAGACAAAGCAAAAGCTGCCATTTATTACTAATTCATAGCTTCTGTTAATATTTCCTTTGTTTTTATATATTTGGAGGAGAGACAATGTGTAAGACAGCAATTTAATCTTTGAAGTATGGTAAAAGTGATTCCATTTAAGAAGCTAGATATAAAAGTTAACTCAGGAGTAATCACGACTCCCAAGCCACCTGTGGCTCTCTTGATGACCCTACAATGCCATCATTACTGCACAACTCCATTTTCTCAGTAGCTTTTCTCTAGGTTTTCTCAACAAGAAGTCTAAGTGTTATGATCACCTTAGTTTTGGTGATAAGTGGGTTGCTCCTCCCTTTCATCCTGTAAGACTTCCCTCAGTAAATCAGTGACAAAGAGAATACCTCCAGTCTAAACAATATCTGATGATGAGTTCCATGTCACTAAGTTCATTCAGTACATCTTTTCTTGATAAATAATTTCTAAGCTGATGTTGTGGAGTAACCATCTTAGCAGTTAAAGTGTCTGTCATAGGCCACTAAGACAAGATGGACATGTGTCCAGGAACAGATGAATTAATTTTATGTTGATTCCTATGGGGAAAATAATTTGTTTTTGAAAGTTTCAGATTTCAAATGGCATTCAGGAACAAATTAAATTCAAGAACTGAGGTTCCACTGTATACACACACAGACACACACACACTATATATATATATATATATATATATATATATATATATATATATATATACTTAGCATAGGTAGAGGAAACCCACACAGTAGGTACACAATAAACAGTGAAACTGGTAGATTCAGGGTACGAAAAAGATTTAGGAGTCATAGTTAGCTCTGAACTTCATCTAGGAAAGCAATGCATAGAGGCCAGAAACAGGGCAAACAGGGTATTAGGATTAAATTTTAGGAGTGTTAAAAAGTAGAAGGTTTGAAGTAATATAAAGTTATATTTGGTCAGATTAAAGTTATATCTGGTCAGACCTCATCTAGACTATGCTGTGTAGTTCTGGTCCCCACATTACAGGAAGGATATAGGTCTGTTAGAACCAGTACAGAGGAGAATGACTAAAAGGATACAGGGGATGAGAAGTATTCCTTATGAGGTGAGATCGAAGCTGCTAAATTTACATTCTTTAGAGAGATGTAAGTTAAGGGGGGACCTGATAGGAATCTTTAAGTGGTATAAGGGTTATAACAAGGGGGATGTAAGCAAAATTCTTAGGATCAGCAACCAGGATAGAACAAGAAATAACAGGTTCAAGCTAGAAAATTTTGGTTTAAGAAAGAGATAGGAAGAAATAGGTTCTCAGAGTGGTAGATAAGTGGAATGGACTCAGTAATCATGTTGTTAGTGCTAAGACATTAGGGAGCTTTAAGAGAAGATTAGACGGGCTTATGGATGGGGATGATAGGTGGAAATAGGTAGGTATATTTCATACAGGGACTGCCACATTTAAGCCTGGTGGCTTCTTGCAGCTTCCCTTATTTCTTATGTTTTTATACAAACACACACACACACACACACACATAACCATGGCATCAAATAGATTTAGAAAATATTTACTGAAGGCTAACATAAATGAGCATCCTTTAATAAAAATTAACAAAATTTTGTGGAAGAACAGTCTCTTAAAACTGAATCTGCATTGTGTGAAGGTGCATATAAAGAGGATTTAGTATACTTGCATGAAAGAATAAGTGACAAAGGAGGGACAGAGAAAACTTAAGTGGTTAGCAGGCAAAACATGAAAGGAAAACCTTAATAAAAAATTATTCAATAAATCTTTCTTGTATGATAAAAAAAATCAAACAGCTTGTGTTCTGGTATATTTATTACCATTTAATCCACAGTACATAAAAATCTTACCATAACCATTTAAGACATCTGAAGAGCACAATAAAAATCTGTTGCTCCAAGATGTATGTGAGATCTACTAAAAGTGCTTTAAACATTGATGGCATTACAACAACTTAGAAGTTTCTCATCAGCACGGAATGACTAAGTTTGGATGACTTGAAGAACCACCATCAACGTGGAATTGAGTGAATTTCAAACCTCAGTCCAAATAGATTAAGTTTTTGGTGTCTGGTGACTGCTGCTGAAGATGCTGCTGCTGCTGCTGCTGGTGCAAAAGAAGAGATGCTCGGGTGGCAGCTGAGATGGTGCCAGTGTGTGAAGTGGGGGTCTGCTGCTCCAACAAGGAGTTGGAGGCTGCCAGCATATGCAGGTTAGCATTCAGGTTTGCCAGACTCCCCGGCATATTTGGCCCACCTGGAGAGGAGCAACAATGTAAGGCAAGGAATGAGACTTACCTTATCACCATTCTTGGAGCAGTACCACACTCTTGACATGAAAAGGAAACTCAACAAACCTTTCAATTAGTTTTTCCATATCAAGATACTAATGACTCCAACTTAAACATAGATAAAAATATCCCTCCCAGGCAAAAAAATTAAGCAAATAAGCAGGTTGGGTGAGAAGCTGGTAAGTGCACAGTGATACATTCCCTCCCAAGCAGTGATGGCAGTAAGCTTGGATGAGGTAGGGAGACAGTGGCTGCACAGAGTATATCATGGTGCAGTAACAGGCTAAGCAGTTTCAAAATTTGACAAGATCAATTAACATTTCCCCACAATTTCCCTATAATACAAATTATTGTATGACTACCTTATGATGCAGATGGTGTGTAAACTGCACGACTTTTCCTCCCCCACCAAATTCCTCACTTACCAACCCACCTACCTATATGTACGCACCTGTATCAACACACTTTTCCTAGTCTTGAACTAGCAAATACATACAGGATTCTCATTACTAAAGTTTTTATTAGTCAACTATTCACAAAAGCAATGTTAATCACAACCAAGATGGGAAACTGGTGATGAATCTGTTTAGCAGAAATACATACTGGTGCATTTCATTAAAAAAGTGAATTAACTCATATTCATATGACACAAATATATTATCCAATGAACACATAAACATGTTCTGTTAGTTCAGCTGCTATCCATGGCACATTCACAAATTTTGATTATATGTATTTTGAATCAGATATTAATCAATCTGATAATAAAAAATTATAATGTTCTTGTAGGGATGTTTAAAGTATGAAGATGTGTGTATGAATGTTGAACAACCATGCCATCTCAAAATGAAAATCATTGGGTGGGCTTCAGTCACCAAGCAACCCCTGGAATGGTCATGCAACACAACTAACAATACCACATTCCTTGTTCAGAGGTTATTGGGCAGCTTAGTTTAATGGCAGTCAGGAGCTTATGAAATAAATCTTAGTGATCAAATTTATCAAAATTTTTAATTTGCTACTCCAATTCTAACTGATTCAATTGTCATATGTAGATATAGTTTAACAATAAAAATACAGCCTGGGGAAAGCAAGTTCTAGCCAATGGTTCAAGTTGTAGCATACACAGGTTTGGCTTTATATGAAGACAGTGGGTACTCCTGACCACCGTAACAGCCACACTCACCGAGCCGGGTTAGTGTCACACTGGGCCACGTAGAGCGGCAGTAGCAGCAGGAGTAGCATCAGCAGCATCAGCATGGTTCTACTTGGAGGCAGGGTTGGCAGCCATGGGAGGGATACCTGGGAAGGCAGCCTGCACAGCACCTGGAGTTGTTGCAGCGCCGGGAAGTGAATACTGAGGTCTGAAGTTGGCAAAGGCAGTGTTGCCCAGGTTTGGCAGTTGGCCTGCAGGACTGTAACCCACAGGGAATGGCGTTGTCTCAGGACCTGCTGAAATAAAGCAAACATTGCAGAATTGTTAATGACCATATATGAACAGCCAATGGTATTCAGATATCCATTAATGTTTTCAAACATCCTAATAATACAAAGCAAAAATATTAAAACAGATAATAAGCAAATAATGCTGAGACTTTTCATAATGATCATAAAATAAGTAGTAAATAAATGAATAAATAAATAAATAAATAAATAGAATAAATAATAAGGAAAGTAGTTTTATATTGTATCTAGTATGTATATATGTACTAATGTATCTGCACACTAGTAATCTCTTGATTGTACGGCACACAACAGCTAAGACCTTGCTGGATGGCAATGAATGTCAGATAATATATCATTATCCCCCTAAGCCCCTCCAATGCTCCCGAACACAATAAAAATAGTCAGCAAAAATGATGGCAATACATACTTGTACAGGTAGTAATAATAACAATAACAGTAATGGCTTGAACAGTATAACTAACAATATTAAAAACATAAAGATTAAATTAGGGATGGCGTTATGCTACAGCACTGTAATAGGTTAGGTTAGGCTAGGACATGGAAGTTCCTGCAACTCAATGTCTATGAGCTGAATGTGCACTGCATTATCTAGGAAAAAGATATAATGCATCTAGTACCAAAATTTTTGCTGCATAATGTATTACAAGGATGGATATTTCAATAATACCGAATTGTTAGCACCAAATAACTTTGCACAATGGATAATAGAACTACGTATTATAAAGAAGTACCTTGGATTGTAAACATAATAAGTTTTTGGTGGGTGTTTATGGTCCAATTTACCTATAAATCAAATAATTTTTTTCCATAAGTATTAAGTGAAACGCATCCAATCTATTCCATCAACCAAGAAGTAATTATATAAACATCATTTTAAGCGCCATTATATATATATATATATATATATATATATATATATATATATATATATATATATATATATATATATATATATATATGACAAAGTGGAAATCTTCATCTCAACTGTAATCATCTTAGCACCTTCCTTTAAAGGCTTATTCATAGCACAGGGCATGATCTTAGCAATGTAATATCACAACACTGTAAAAACAGTCACAAAATAACATAGGAGAGCAGTGTGGAGAGAATGGAAGTGAGTATATTTCAGTAAATGGGAACAGTGCTATAAAGTGTCAAAATCTTTCAAGATCTAACTCCCCTCGAGATTTCTGGCACCTAGTCAAAAATAGCAGTGGTGGCACCACTGCTATCTCATCTGTTTCTAAAGCTGAACTCTTCACTCAAACCTTTGCTAAAAACTCCACCTTGGATGATTTAGGGCTTGTTCCTCCCTTTCTTCCACTTTTCGACTACTTCATGCTACCCATTAAAACCCTTAGCAGAGATGCTTTCCATGCTATCACTGGCCTTAACTTTCAGAAGGCTCTTGGGCCTGATGAGATCCCTCCTATTGTTCTCCGAAACTGTGCCTCCATGTTTGCACCTTACCCAGTCAAACTCTTCCAACTCTTGCACCTTGCCCAGTCAAACTTTTCCAACTCTATCAACATCTACCTTTCCTTCTTGCTGAAGTTTGCCCACACTTAGCCTGTTCCTAAAAAGGGTGACCATTATAATTCCTCAAACTACTGTCCTATTGCTTTAATTTTCTGCCTAGAAAATTCTTTAATCTATCCTCAACAGGAAGATTTTTAAACATCTATCTCTTCACAACCTTCTATCGGATCACTAGTATGGGTTCCAATGAGGCCGTTCTACTGGTGATCTGGCTTTCCTTACTGAGTCTTGGTATTCTTCTTTTAGAGATTTTGGTGAAACTTTTGCTGTTGCCTTGGACATATCTAGAGCTTTCAATAGAGCTTGGCACAAAGTTTTGATTTCCCAACTACCCTTCTACAGCTTCTATCCTTCTGTCTGTAACTTCATCTCAAGTTTCCTCTTGGATCATTGTATTGCTGCTGTAGTGAACAGTCACTGTTCTCCTAAGTCTATAAACAATGGTGTTCCTCAGGGTTCGGTCCTGTCACCCACTCTCTTCCTATTATTCATCACTGATCTTCTAAATCAAACTTCTTGTCCTATCCACTCTTACGATGATGACACCACCCTGCATTTTTTCATGTCTTTTCATAGACATCCAACCCTTCAGGAAGTAAACAGTTCATGGAGGGAAGCCACAGAAAGCCTGACTTCTGATCTCTAAAATTTCTGATTGGGGCAGAGCAAACTTAATATTGTTCAATGCCTCAAAAACTCAATTCTTCTATCTGTCAACTCAACACAACCTTCCAGATAACTATCCCCTCTTCTTCAATGAGACTCAATTGTCCTCTTCTACACTGAATCTAAACTGAAAACTTCACATCTCATCTCAAGCTAAAACAGCTTCAATGAAGTTAGGTGTTCTGAGTCATCTCTGTCAGTTTTTCTTGCTCCCCCAGCTGCTAACTCTGTACAGGGGCCTCATCCAGCCATGTATGGAGTAGACTTCACATGTGTGGGGGTTCCACTCACACTGCTATTTTAGACAGGGTGGAATCAAAAGCTTTTTGTCTTATCAATTCCTCTCCTCTGACTGTCTTCAGGATGGAAAGAAGAGAAGGTTGTGAATAGTAGGTTTGTCATAGAATCACTTGCAAGAGGCAAGAATCATGAAAAAAGAGAAAAATGTCTATGAATGTAAAAAGACATTCAAAGAGTAATATTCTTGAGGCAACATTGATGTATGGATCACATACCTGAACATGGAATAGGGCACAACAATTAAGACAGTATGCTGTGGAAATAAGCTATAAGAGAGGGGCATGATGAGTAACAAGATGAGAGAGTGAGAGGCTGAGAACAATGTGTGTTTGAGTCGTGGTAGACCACCTGTGCAAGTCATGTGAATTATGGGAGTGGTGGAATGGATGGAAATACACACATAGAGAGATATTGAGATAATGAGATGAAGACTGAAGAGTTTAAGGTCTGTGAAAGAAAAAAGAATATAAACAAGTAAATAAATAATAAATAAATAAATAAATAAATAAATAAATAAATAAATAAATAAATAAATAAAAACTTCATTTTATCATGCATTATGACAAAGTTTCTTTGAAAAATTTACAAAAATAAAGATGATATGGCCCCTTTCCCTTCTCATCTCTCCCATGACATCATGCTCTTCCACTACCCTGCAAGCGGGCACTGTATGTTGCTTTATTATAACTGATAAATGGCAAAATATTTTTCTTACATGGTATTCACTGGCATCTCTAGACATCTGGTGACTATACCAAGGTTATAAATAACACACATCTCTTCAGGCAGACATGCCAGAGAGAGGGAAGTTATGTATGTTATCTATCCCCTCTGATTTCACTCATCCATCTTACTTTACTTGCATCTATAGACTTCTTTTTTCCCAAGATATCAAGGGTCAACAAGATAAGATTGAAGAACCTGAAGAAAGCGGCAGGGAAGAAAAAAACAACTTTATCAGCCTGCCTTCTCCACCACCTTGTGTGCCTGGCACCCAGCTGACCAGCCCACGCTTGCTGCCACCCACTCTTTCACCTTGCCGTGACTCGCCTCACTCATTAAGCATTACCACCACCAATACCTCAACTTCACCACTTTCTTATGTTTCTGCCTGAACGTCTACCTCAGGATTGGCTTCTACACCAGCAAGTACTTCAATTCCACTCCCTATTTCTTCCCACAAGAAATCGCTTGATTTGTTGTATGATAACATCCCACAAACTGTGAAGAAATGTGAGAAATTCATTATCTCTTCTCTGCTGCAGGCAACTGCAGCACAGCTGAAGTATCCCAGAAGGGGCTGTAGGCACTGTCACAATCATTCTATATGTCAACTTCAACACAGACGTGACAGTTATCTACAACAGCTGCAGTACAATGCTGTGCAATGCCCCTGCTCCTGAATGAGTCTCTGCATGGAAAACTGTTTAGCAAATGCTCGAAAGTAAAACATCCTGGCCATTTCTGACTGATGTTTGTGGCTTGGATGACGACTTTAGAACACAATTTCAGCAGAGAAACTAACTTGATGACACACCTGTTCGGGACTAACACAGACATCTCCCAGTCTATGGAAATAGGCGAGTTGTAGACAGAAAGAAGAGGAAGGTGAAGAAGCAGCTTCAGTTCAGCAATGACTATATGCCAGGAGGGCATTAGGAAAACAAAGATACCCACACCTTTGAGCGTATAATATTTTGCATAGAAAAGGCAAACAGATGCCAGCTAATTACACTAACGTTTCATGTGAATACCATGTATTACTCCATAAGGAGTCAATGTATGACATAACATGCATAATGGATGTTGTTTTGTAGAAAAAGCAAAAATAGAAGGCAAAAATAGTTGTCTGCCTTTATCTTCAAATATCTTGGTTTGTCATATTTTTCTTCTTTTCCTTATCTCTTGCTAACCATTGCACCAATTGTAATGAAACTTTTTGCATATGAAAGTGATAAAACTGCTATTTTTGTCAGAAGCAGATTTCTAAAATTTAGGTTACTTATATTTATAAATTAGCAATATTTTCTAGTCTAGACCAAAATTTGAAAAATTCGACAAAAACAAAAATTTAAGGAAATAAAAAAATTCTTCACAACAGTATTTATAATTGAATTTAGTTTATTTGCATTTTTTTTTCAACTTTACCTAAGAAACAAAAAAATATCAAAATTTCAGTTTTTCAAAAAATTGCAAAACCATTAATGTGGTTATTTATGAAGTGATATACATGAAACTAAGCATGTAACATCACCTCACTATTATACACAATATACCAGATTTGTGAAAACTGGTTGATAATAGCAATTTTAGGGTTTTGGCCAGACGGTCCCCTTAAGAAAGTATATATAAACAAAGATAAAGGTGTTAACACAAGAGGAAGGCCACTTAGAAGACAGAAAGATTGGGTAAAGGAATACAAGCAAGAAAGAGGTGCTTGTAGTGGCCAAGTGCTTCAACAAGCTAGAAGGCTATGTATGGATAGGGAGAGGTTTAGGCACTTATGCTATGCTCACTCCCTTGGGGGAAATTCCTCAAAGGAGCAAGGCGTGAGGGACAAATATATAGATAGATTAAAAATGATTGATAAAAAGATCCACATCGTGGTGAAAACACCAAGGCATTATAAAAGATTTTATTCATTAAATTTTTTTGAGAAAATAAGAGAGACAAAGTTGGGGTGCCTGTATGACATCATTGCAATAATATGTTTCCTAAAATATTTAGCCAGCACATCAGTGTTTGGCATTCACCAATCCTTGTGTGACTTCTAGGAGAGTTGTGATTGTGATACTCTGTTCTGTGGACTTTGTTTTACATGTGACAAGAGGAAGCGAATCCTGAGAGAGCAGGGTGGAAAACCGCAATTTTCCTTCCTATAATGTGTATATCAATACCATGCTTCTAATTTTGTTAGAACAACCAACTCCCTATTACCTTGGTTTTTTGACCAGTCTACTTCACATAAATTATGTGAATTATTTTGCTTAGGTGGTTTTGAGTAATAGAAGTAGGCTTGCTCATACCATTGTCAAAGTTGCCAATGTGACATGCAGACACTTTCAACTTTGTCTCACATATTTCCTTCAAAATATACTGTACTGTCTAAGCACTTTCACAACCATGCCAAATCTTTATGTTGAGCACCATATACAGTTTAATATATATATATATATATATATATATATATATATATATATATATATATATATATATATATATATATATATATATATATATATATATATATATATATATATATATATGTAACCAGCCCTCAACATTTGTGGGTACAACATTCGGCAAATCAATCATTTGCAGATTGGCATTGTTTTTTTGTTTTTTTTGTCACAAGTTCAAATCTTGTGCACAGCACAGCTCAGTGCCACACATATATACAAAAAAGTATGCCACCTGCCACATCAAACCACATTCCCTTCACTCCAAAGTTATGTTGTCAATTTAGTGCAGTTTTGCCGACCACTTGCGTACATTTCCTATTACTGCCCAACTTTCCTTCTCCCTTGCCCTCACTCACACCATTGCAATGATGTTATGGAGACAGAAAGGTAGTGGTGACAGCAGTGGCAATACAGCATTTGGCAGCCATGCTGGTGGTTCTAAAGAGTAGGGAGGCTGGAGCAAGAGGCCACATCACAATATTCATTATTATTTTACTTTCATTAAATATTAAATAAACTGTTTGAAGCATATGCAAACACAAGTTTTTTTTCTTTACTCAAACAAGGCCATAGGGGAATCAGGAGTGTTTTTAAGGGGATGCATTACCTAACTGAGAGTGGAATGTTTGAAGATTTTATGGGGGCACACTAATTATTTCCAGATTTTCAACGTTCACAAATGTCTCTGTTATCTAAGCTAAATGAATGTTGAGCTGGCTGTATATATACTGTGTGTGTGTGTGTGTGTGTGTGTGTGTGTGTGTGTGTGTGTGTGTGTGTGTGTGTGTGTGTGTGTGTGTGTGTGTGTGTGTGTGTGTGTGTGTGTGTGTGTGTGTGTGTGTGTGTGTGTGTGTGTGTGTATATATATATATATATATATATATATATATATATATATATATATATATATATATATATATATATATATATATATATATATATATATATATATATATATATATACATACATACATACATACATACATATATATATATATATATATATATATATATATATATATATATATATATATATATATATATATATATATATATATATATATATATATATATGCAGCCAGACCTCAACATTTGTGAGCTCAACAATGAAAGACTTAATTATTAACAGATCACCATCAGAAGGGAAATATATACAAATTCTAGTTTCACAAGCTAACACCAATCTAAACCTTGCATGAAGCACATATTACCACCACACATCATCCCACATTCCCTTTCACTGCTTGCTAATGTTGTCAATGGATTGGTTTCAGGTTGTGTAGAAAAATTACATAAAATAGATGCCATACTTTGTCTCACATAAAGTGGCAAAGCTTGCTCCTCCCCTGGGAGTGAGAGGATGGACATAACTACACAGAGGCTAGTGACTGGTTGAAGGTGGCTGGTGATTGGCTGACAGAATCCAACAAAGGCTGGTCAGAAGGCAGTGGAAAATGGGTAATTTGACAGCACTTCACTGTTTTACTCAAATTTCTTAAATATATATTTAGTCATAAACTTCACACAAAGCCCCACAAAATCACTTGACCTTGACATTCCCTTCTCTTGTCCCTGTATTTACCTAGTTGTAATTTACAGGGCCTGAGTTATACTTGTGTGGCACCATCTCCATATCTACACTTGTCCAGTTTTTCTTTAAAGTTGTGCACACTAATTGCTGATACTACATCATCAATTAGCTTGCTCCAAACTTCTATATTTCTCAGTGGGATACTATATTTCTTCATGTTACTCAAGCATTTTCCTTTTTCTTAGTTTTTTTCTTGTGTCCTCATGTGTAACTGGTATTTCCTACTTCTCTTAGCAGCAGTTTCTCATTATCAACTTCTTCCATTCTATTTTACAATTTATAAATTAGTATTAAATCTCCCCTTTCTCTTCTTTGTTCCAATGTTGGCAGATTAATTTTATTTAACCTTTCTTCATATATTAATTCTTCCAGTTCTGGAACCATCTTAGTTGCCATCTTTTGTATCCTTTCTGGTTTTTTGACATATTTCTTCTTGTGGGAAGACCACACTGATTCAGCATATTCCAGCTTTGGTCTAATCACAATGGTAATTATTTTTCTTATCGTGTCTTTATCCATGTAGTGGAATGCTGTTCCAATATTTCTCACCTTTTATATGTATCTCTGAATATTCTTTCAAAAAGCTTTTCTGACTGTTGACTATCCTGTATTGTCACTCCCAGATCTTTCTTTTCTTGTACTTTTATTATTTCTTCATTTCACATTTTATATGTCCATTTTGGTCTCTTCATTTTTTTCCCATTTCCATTACATGACATTTTTTTTTCACATCAAATTTCATCTCCCACTTCTAATTCCAGTCCCAGATTTTATTCAAATCCTCTCGTAGAATTTCAGTATTTGTTGTTTCTTATATGTCTTTGTAACTTCGCACTGTCTGCAAACAAGCTCATGTCGTTCCTTCAGGCATATCATTTATGTAGACCAGGAAAAGTATTGGTGCCAGCATTGATCCTCGTGGTACTCCACTATCTACACTTCTCCATTTTGATTTAACATCTTTTACTACCATTCTCATTCTCTTCCCTTTAAGTAACTTTCCATCCTGTTTCTCTCTCTCTCTCTCTCTCTCTCTCTCTCTCTCTCTCTCTCCACTTAATCCTATATTTTCTAGCTTCCATAATTGCCTGTTGTAGGGAACTTTCTTGAATTTTTTTTTTTTTAGATCTAAATACAGTCTACCCATCCATCCTTCTCCTATGTTATATCAGTTACTCTTGAATAAAAGCTCATCAAATTGGTTACACATGATCACTTTTGTCTAAACACCATAATGTTTTTCTGTTATTATATCATGTTTTTCAAGAAATTCTGTCCACTGCTTCTTTATCACTTTTCACAGATTTTACATACTATGCTGGTCATTGTTACTGTTCCATAGTTTAGTGGTTCTTCTTTCTTTCCACTTTTATTAATAGGCACTATGTCTTCTCTTTTCCATTCCTTAGGCACTCTTCCAGTTGATAGTAAGCTCTTTATTTACTTATTATACTGGTACAATTAACTGTTTCCTGCACTCTTAAAATGAAACCTGATACTTCATCTGGTCTTGTTTTTCTCTCTTCCAGTTCCTCCATCATTTTATAAACTTCATCTTTAATTGCTAAAATTTCCCACATTTGCTTTTCTGTCTTCTCGTCTTGTGGTTCTTTAAATTCTGATTCTTCCGTAAAAACTTGTTGGAACTTTTTGTTTAAAAATTTGTTCATGTCTTTTGGATCTTTACGTTTCATTTCCACCCTTCAACCTTTACAATTTTTCTTTTGATTTAATTTTTCCATTAATGAAATATATAGAACAGTTTTGCTTCATCCTTGCACTTTTCAACTACAGTGGAACCTTGGTTACCAAATGTCTCCCTTTCCAAACAACTTGGTTTTCAAACAAAAATTTTAATTCACAATTGCTTCAGTTGCCATAATTCGGTTTTCAAACAAAGTTCCTTGATTTCAAATACAAGATGTAGCAAACGCTGCAATTTATTACTAATTTATAGTTTCTATAAATATTTCCTTCATTTTTATATATTTGGAGGAGAGACACAGAGGGTAAGACAGTAATTCAACTTTTGAAATAAGTTAAATGTGATCCCGTTGAAGAACCAGGGTTACCATATTGGGGAATTTTGTCTGCTAGTGTAAAAATATTGTGACATTTGGCAATTGAGTGTGGAATAAATTTCCACATCCACATCTTCCAAGTTGTGTGAATATGAAAAGAAATATGTACTAAAAATTATGCAAAATTCACGTTAATATATATATATATATATATATATATATATATATATATATATATATATATATATATATATATATATATATATATATATATATATATATATATATATATATACTACCTCTACTATACTATATATATATATATGTCTACTGCCTCTCAAGGAGGAGGCAGTAGACACCTGCCGAAACGATAATTACTCCCAGTGAGGTCTAAAGCACTGTTCAGGGGGTGCTGTGAACTTATCATTAAACCCAGCTGTGACCACACTGAACGTTTCCCTTTGTGTCTCACAACACAAGGGGGCAGTCACAGCCTGCCCTCTAAAGACAACTCTCTTCCTCCACACAAAACTACAAGCACCTAATAACACACACACCCTTCACTCAAAAATTTTAAAATCATCATGGCGACTCCTACACCAGCCTCAGAGTCCCCATCTGGGGAGGGGACCATAAATGTCCCCAGGTCGGACTGCCTTTCTGTCGACGACCCTAAGTGTCTTGACACCCCCCCTCAACTTTTCTTCATTAACTTCTGCAACATTCGTGGTCTAAGATCTAATTTTCAATCTGTAGAACACCACCTCTCCTCTTCTAAACCTCATCTTCTTTTCCTCACTGAAACTCAGGTGCCTGAGACAACTGACAGTAGCCCCTTTTCTGTTCCCTCCTACTTTCTCTATCCTCATTTTCAATCCAAAGCTGGATGCTGCGTTTATGTGTGCAATGACTTAACCTGCTCTTGTGCCCACGCTCTTGAATCTTCTGAGTTTTCCACCATCTGGCTACGACTACAGAGTCACTCTCATACTAAATTTATCTGTGCTGTATACCTCTCTCCTAACTCCTCTGACTATAAGAAATTCTTTGACTACTTAACTTCCAAAGTGGAGCACATTCTGACCCTCTTCCCTTTTGCAGAGATCTCCATTCTTGGAGACTTCAATGTTCATCACCAGCTTTGGCTTTCCTCTCCCTTCACTGACCATCCTGGTGAACTAGCCTACAACTTTGCTATCCTCCATGACCTAGAGCAATTGGTGCAACACCCTACTCGTATTCCTGACCGTCTTGGAGATACACCCAACATTCTTGACCTTTTCCTGACCTCTAATCCTTCTGCTTATGCTGTCACCCTTTCTTCTCCGTTGGGCTCCTCCAATCACAATCTCATATCTTTATCTTGTCATATCACTCCAATCCCTCCTCAGGATCCCCCTAAGCGAAGGTGCCTCTGGCATTTTGCCTCTGCTAGTTGAGGGGACCTGAGGAGGTATTTTGCTGATTTTCCTTGGAATGACTACTGCTTCCGTGTCAGAGACCCGTCTTTGTGTGCTGAGTGCATAACAGAGGTGATAATGTCTGGCATGGAGGCATACATTCCTCACTCTTTTTCTCGCCCTAAACCTTCTAAACCTTGGTTTAACACAGCTTATTCTCGTGCTATACATGATAGAGAGGTGGCCCACAAAAGGTACTTAAGCCTTCCATCACCAGAATCTCATGCACTTTATATTTCTGCTCAGAACCATGCCAAGTCTGTTCTCCAACTAGCCAAAAACTCCTTAATTAACAGAAAGTGTCAAAATCTTTCAAGATCTAACTCCCCTCATGACTTCTGGCATCTAGCCAAAAATATCTCCAATAACTTTGCTTCTTCTTCTTTCCCTCCTTTATTTGAACCAGATGGCACCACTGCTATCACATCTATCTCTAAAACTGAACTCTTCACTCAAACCTTTGCTAAAAACTCTACCTTGGACGATTCTGGGCTTGTTTCTCCCTCTCCTCCACCCTCTGACTACTTCATGCTACCAATTAAAATTCTTTGCAATGATGTTTTCCATGCCCTCGCTGGCCTAAACCCTCTGAAGGCTTATGGACCTCCATTTGTTCTCCGAAACTGTGCCTCTGTGCTTGCACCTTACCTAGTCAGACTCTTTCAGCTCTGTCTGTCAACATCTACCTTTCCTTCTTGCTGGAAGTTTGCCTACATTCAACCTGTTCCTAAAAAGGGTGACCGTTCCAATCCCTCAAACTATCGTCCTATTGCTTTAATTTTCTGCCTGTCTAAAGTTTTTGAATCTATCCTGAACAGGAAGATTCTTAAACATCTATCACTTCACAACCTTCTATCTGATTGCCAGTAGGGGTTCCATCAAAGCTGCTCTACTGGTGATCTACTGGCTTTCCTTACTGAGTCTTGGTCATCCTCTTTTAGAGATTTTGGTGAAACTTTTGCTGTTGCCTTGGACATCTCAAAAGCTTTTGATAGGGTCTGGCACAAAGCTTTGATTTCTAAACTACCCTTCTATGGCTTCAACCCTTCTCTTTGTAACTTAATTTCAAGTTTCCTTTCTGACCATCCTATTGCTGCTGTGGTACAGTCACTGTTCTAAATCTATTAACAATGCTGTTCCTCTGGGTTCTATCCTGGCACCCACTCTCTTATTATTCATCAATAACCTTTTAAACCAAACTTCTTGTCCTATCCACTTCTACACTGATGATGCCACTCTGCACTTTTCCACGTCTTTTCACAAACGTCCAACCCTTCAGGAAGTAAACATTTCACACAGGGATGCCACAGAATTCCTGACTTCTGATCTTTCTAATATTTCTGATTGGGGCAGAGCAAACTTGGTATTGTTCAATGCCTCAAAAACTCAATTCCTCCATCTATCAACTTGACACAAACTTCCAGACAACTATCCCCTTTTCTTCAATGACACTCAACTGTCTCCCTCTTCTATACTGAACATCCTCAGTCTGTCCTTTATTTACAATCTGAACTGGAAACTTCACATCTCATCTCTAGCTAAAACAGCTTCTATGAAGTTAGGCATTCAGAGATGTCTCCGTCAGTTTTTCTTACCCTCCAGCTGCTAACTCTGTAAAGGGGCCTTATCCATCCATGTATGGAGAATGCTTCACATGTCTGGGGGTAGGGAGGGTTCCACTCATACCACTCTTCTAGACAGGGTGAAATTAAAAGTTTTCATCTCATCAACTCCTCTAACTGACTGTCTTCAGCCTCTCTCTCATTGCTGCAATGTTGCATCTCTAGCTGTCTTGTACTGCTATTTTCATGCTAACTGCTCTTCTGCTCTTGCTAACTGCATGCCTCCCCTCCTCCTGCGGCCTCGCTGCACAAGACTTTCTTGTTTCTCGCATCCCAATCATTCATCCCTTTTTCTGGTAAACTCTGGAACTCCCTGCCTGCTTCTGTATTTCCACCTTCCTATGACTTGAATTCCTTCAAGAGGGAGGTTTCAAGACACAACCCTCAATTTTTTTATTGCTGCTTTGGATCTTTTTCTGGGACTAGCATCTCAGTGGGCTTTTTTTTTTTAGTGGATTTTTGTTATCCTTGGCCAGTGTCCCTTTTAGATAATAAAAAAATAAATAAATAAATAAAATCTTTGCACTTGCACATCTTGTACTGAACCACACCTGTTTTTCTTTAGGTTTGTATAATGGGCCAAATTTCTTCACTCCAGTCTCATATATTTCCATAAAAATGTCATATTTATCTTGCACATCATTTGCTCTTTTCAACTTTTCCCAGTTCATTTTTCCATAAAATTTTTTAAAGATGATCAATATTTGCTTTTCCATAGTTTCTCCTATTTTCCTTGTATGATTCATTCTCTTAACTGACATCATTATCAGTCTCTATTTCTATCATGACATGGTCACTTTTCCCATGGAACACACTTATCTTAATTCTTTAGTTAGGTCCATACCCTTTGTTAGTATTAGGTCTAGTCTTGCTGGTTTATCATCTTCCCTATATCTTGTATTTTCAGTCACTCATTGCATCATTGTTTTCCATAGTCAGCTTCAGAAATCTTTCTCACCATGCAGCCTCATTCCCTCCTGTTTCAAACATTTCCCCAATTACTTCTTTGCAATTGAAGTTATCAACCAATAATATTCTTTTATCACTTTTGATTAATTTACTCAAACACTGGATAGTATCTTCTATTACTTTCTCATATTTTTCCTTGTTCCAAGAATTTGTTTTGGGTGGTACATAAGGTTGTTATTACCATCAGTATTTCTCCATTAATATCCGAGTTAACACACTATTTCTGCCTTTTTCCTTCCCCATATTTCACTATTTTAGTCTTTGCTTCATTTCTTGTCATTATCATTACACCTCACCCTCATTTACCAATCTTGTCTCTTCTCCATATATTGTAATTGTTAATGACTATCTGTTTCATTTTCATTTATTTCTTTACATTTATGTACCATTTCTTCACTATGTCTCCAAAAACTCTCCAAAAATTTTTGTTTCTTCTGGTCTTGAATAATTTTTCTCTTTTGCCTCTTCATACATTTCTTTCAAATTTTTTTTCTGTTCTTAATTCCAGTTTCTTGTAATGTATATATCCTTGCAATCTTCTACTTCTCTTAGTTTGGATGTTCTTTTTAGTATCTCTTCTGCTGCCTGTTGTGATTTTAACCTTATTTTTATAGGTCTTGTTTTGCCTTCCAGATAAGGTCCCAGTCTAACTACTTTTTTCCAATTCTTCCTCAAGTTTGGTGTCATTTTCATCATTAAGTTTCTTCAGTATTTTTTATTCTTATGTGTGCATGCATGCATAAGAACTGAATGCTAGCACAAAAAAAAATAACTTATGGAATAATGGTAAGAATGGATGGTGGAGATGGATGGTGATATAGAAGAGAGGGAAAAGAGGGTGGAAATTAACTGCCTAAGTTCTCACATATAATACTGTACACAACTGTACACACCAAAGAGTAATGAATGTATAGGTTATGTGTACATACATGTGTGTGTGTGTGTGTGTGTGTGTGTTTACCTCGTTGTATTGTACAGGACACAAGCCAAAGCTCATTTTGTCCAGTCTCCAGAACCATATTTTTAAAGTTTTCCTTGAAATCATTCCAGATTTTGATAGTTCAATATGGGAAGCTGCATTTCTTGATGTTGCTTGAACATCCACTCTTTATTTTCTTCCCATGCTCCCTCATGTCTCTCTCCCTCCTCCATCTGTGGTACCAAGTCATTTCTGTCTATTCTTCCTATATTGTTTACAAATTTGTATATTGTTATCAAGTCTCCTCTTTCTCTTATCTCTTGTAGTGTGTGTGTGTGTGTGTGTGTGTGTGTGTGTGTGTGTGTTCAGGTCAAGTTGTGAAGGGGTGAGGAATGAGGGTGTGGGGGGAGAGGGATCGCCATGTAGAGAAGAAAGATTATTAATATTTGTGAGGAAAGATATCTGAAGAGGAGGAGTGAGGGAAGTTTTTTCCTGTAGCAAGAAACTATAAGGATGAAGGATAAGTAGTAAATTGTATGTTTTTTTGCTGCCTCAGCCTAACAGAGAGAGAGAGAGAGAGAGAGAGAGAGAGAGAGAGAGAGAGAGAGAGAGAGAGAGAGAGAGAGAGAGAGAGAGAGAGAGAGAGAGAGAGAGAGAGAGAGAGAGAGAGAGAGAGAGAGAGAGAGAGAGAGAGAGAGAGAGAGAGAGAGCACTCACCCACATCTTCCTAGTCCTCAAAATAAATCCAAACTAAAACTGCACTGCCTGCTTTCCACCGGCTAATCTCAGGTTCTGAAGGACAGGATGTGTCCTGTCCCCACCCTCCCACAGGGAGGCTTCCCCTTCACCACTTTATATGAGACAGATTATAATAATCATTAGAATATCATTAAATTTTCTGGGTTGAAATAAAAAAAAAAAAAAAAGCCAGCAATCAAATATGAAAATCATCACCACAGCTAGAATAGCTGTATTCTCCACTCTGAGGTCACTTCCAATGTGGGCTTATCCGTTCAACTGTACTCATTGTCTTTGTAGGCAAAATTTCTTTAATTTTCAGGTGTTATTTTCAGTGCTGTATGTGCAAGACTTAATATCATAGTTCTCTTACTGATAAAGTATGGTTGGTCTGCTTCTGTTAAGATAATTTGTGGTTTAGGGATTAGCAACAACAGCAAATCTTTTGACAACCAGTAAATTCCAAGTAAAATTTGTTAACAAAACAAATATATTTGTAAATCACAATGAAGTGATTTATGAACAGAACCAGGGCAAGTAATGCCAGGCAATGGCTTCAGGGTAAAAATATCCTTGTGATTCAGCTGTAATACACAGAAAAAAATACCACGAAGATGAAAATTTTGTTCCCTTACAGCTAACTTTTGATGACTAGAGATCACTGCAGATTCAGGTAATACCTACAAAAAGGACACATCTTACAGAGCAGGTTAATTATGTGATCTATGGGTTGCTTTTTGTTTGCTTGATTTCAATTCTACTTAGGTTTTAGTAAAGTAAATCATGTCAGATTAGCATCAAATCATGAATGGTGTCATCCTTACCTAATCAGCTACCATCTGTTTATTTTTTCCAACATGAGTTTTTCAGCATATTTACTTTTGTTTGTAAAACTAATTGTGCCATAAAATTCAGTACTGATTAACTTTTTTACTGGAAAAACAATTAACATAGTCAGTCAATTTAGTGTATTTTTGTTAATTGTGTACATTTCCTACTGCCAGTATATTGTATGTATACATTGCCCACTGCTGCCCAACTGTCCCTCTCCCTCCCCTTCATTCACACTGTGGCCATGTTATGTTAACAATGTCATCATATATTTTTTTTCACAGCCCCAAAGAAACACCCTTAAGTGTACAAAAAATGTGCTGACTTGGTAAAAAAGCATAATAGATACATTAGCAAAACACATTGATATAGAATAGAGCATAAGGTGGTGACAGTGTGATGAAAGGCCATATATAAGAAACAGGAAGGACTATAAGATGTAGATATACCACACTGAGGTGGGCAGTAGAGATTAAAGCCAAAATGTCAAGAGTTAAGATTACTTGAAAAGTATCTGCAAATCCATCTATTTACAGACATTTGAAAAACACAACTCTTGCAAATAATAAGGAAAGACTGTGTGTGTGCACATGTACTTATGAAAACTAACTGTTACACTATTCTGCAGTGATAGGCAGGGTTTTATATATCCATTAACCACTGACTGCTGAAGCTAACTTCTTAATTAATGGATTAGCATTCTCACTAACTTTGCAGTTTTTAATCAGTTTCTGTAAAATTTAGTTTTATAACATGTGTGGAAGTTTGTTATTATTATATATCATATATTTTTGCATCATCATATATTATATTGTAATCTTGGTTTCTTCATTAAATCATCTTTAGGCAAGTAGGCAGTAGGCAAGGCTTGGTGACATGCTCCCCCCCCCAAAAAAAAAAATAATAAATAAATAAATAAAATAAATAAAAAAAAAAAAAAAAAAAAAAAAAAAAAAAATATATATATATATATATATATATATATATATATATATATATATATATATATATATATATATATATATATATATATATATATATATATATATATATATTATAACTAAACTGAAGCAGTTTAAGAGATTCAGCAGGCTTTAAGTAACAAGGTTATAGATATAGAATATTATATAAAATAATTAATGGTTTAACCATTTTAGAGATGGGTGAACCCTGGTTCAACAACGACCAGCATTCTAGTTGGTCATCTACATGTCAAAGTCCATATCACTGATAATGTGGACAATCTAATCATGAAGGACTATCAATTGACAATTAAAAAAAAATCATGAATGTCATTGGGATTGATGCTGGTCCTGTGCATGCCACTTTAACATGATTTTGGCATGAGCACAATGACTGCAAAATTTGTGCTCAATCTATTTTCCACAAAAGTATCGACAACTCTACCTTGATGTCATGCCGAAAATGTTGTAGTGTGCCAACAGTGATACCTACCTTAAAGAATATGATCACTAATGATGACCCAGAAACCTAAAAATGAGACCATCATTTCTGACAAATTGTCTAGCATCCTCTAGAAGGCATAACAAGTGAGAACAGTCAATGATGTTGACTTTTTTGCACTATCACAGTGTTGTGCATCACAAATATGGATCACATAGCCAAACTGTTAACAAGTAACATTATCAAGAGACTCTCTGTCATCTGTCATGTAGTTTGATGCAAAAAAAATTGGGCCTGTGGTAGTAACACAACTGGCAGCTTGAATATGACAACATTCCTGTTGATTCCTCACACATCACATGGGATTTTTGGCCCAGTATAGAATTTTCAGAACTACCAGGACCCCTACTTTCCAGACATGTCACCTTCAGAGATATGCAATCATATGAACTAATTATTAATCAATTTCAGCCACAATGCTGTAGAATGTTACATAAAAAATTGTTAACAACATGTTATTATACATACACAAGTGTGTGCAATAATAAAAGTTGTAAGCAATGATGTCTGATAAATGAAGATGACCAAAACTACACAGGGAATTTAAGAATATACTGTTACAAAGCACATATGAGCAGTTAGAAGTACACAGTTTAAAATCCATTAACTATTTAATTTACTATGATATTAGAGAGCAAATAGCTCAACTTTGTTTTATTTTCTGTTTAACCAAGCTGAGCAGCAACACTACTAACATCACATTAGCAAGCAACTCAAGTAAATGGTTAGTAAACTGATTCATCTGCAATGCCAACAGCTGGGTTTTAACAGTGATATAATTATAATGCTGGTATCGCCTTGAAAGAGAGACTGTTAAAAGTTATCTATTTGAATACACTTACATTCACAAACATTCTCTCACATCCTAGCCTGGCATCTAAGGGAGAGAGGACTGATCCTCACAGCCTTCAGGTCAGCTGCACTTCATATCCGACTTCCTCTACATTAAGACCTGACAGAAGCACTGCCTTAAACTTAGTATGCCATAACACAGTCATCCCCTTCCCTGCACTTAACCTACCACTTGCCTGAACCAGATGCATCATTGAGGCCATGTTAACAATAATGTTTTTGAGACTTCTCCATTCTTCAAACTCTCATTTCACATTGTCCATCCACCTCATCTGTGGTTTTCCCTATAATTTTATGCCTCTTCTGTCAGATCCCATTATCTTCACTAAAGTAACAGTCCTTTTTTCTCTCTTTCACCAACAATTCTTTCCACCAGTAAAACTTCTATGATTTTTTTTCTTGACGATAACACTTGTAGAATAAAGAAACTTAGCATTCCCTGTTCTGTTTATCAATAGGTACTCTTCTATAAATGTGTCTCCTTCAAACTCATGCACTCACATTACTCAACACATATCCCTCAAACACCTCTTCAGTACATTCAACCTCAGATTCAACCATGTTTTTTAAACACCTTCAATACATTTAATCCCACCTCATCTCCTCCTATATTCCATGTTCAATCCCATGAAATGCAGTCTACTATCATTCCTTCATGTAATCTTCTCTTACCATGCATTCCAAATAGTCTTCAATCAAATGCTCCACTTGTCCCCTAATGATACCACTCTTGCTTCACTCCTCCTAAACTTTATCTCTATATGTTCTCCATCAGCAACAACTTATAAGTTATTCAGAATACCAAATAATCCAACATTCAAAACCATATTCCTCTTCTTACAATCTATCATCCTCAAACACAATTTTTATTCTTATTCTCATTCACTCAATTTCCAGTGTTTACACAATCTTCCAACTCCTTTACTACCTGCCTCAATCTCTCCATCAGGTTTAAGTATGTTTAATTGATCAGTCAATATACTAGGTTGGCAGTCCCACACTGGGTGGCCCACACAAAGCACCACACACTCAAACATACATCATTCATGCTCTTAACCCCATCAGCCCCAGTGGAAAGGGAGAGTCTCATGGACAACTGTACAACACCCCAGGAGCATAGCTATAGCATAGCTGGCCACTTGCATCCATAGTAAGGCCTGACAGCATACACAGGTTTATTTATCCCTGTTATTTCACATTGAGACTATTCCCTACCCTGCACCTACTCCAATCCCAAGACCACAGGAGATGCATTCCAGAGTCCTCCACACCCTAACTGGGTCCATACACCAATAACTATGCCCACACCGCCTCCCAAGGATCAATAAGACCATGTCATTTTCATGAACTCACTTCTATCAGACACAATCACTCTTGCATATTGCACAGTCATTCTATTCTTCACACAATTCATTCACTGTAGGCAAGGCCTTCCTTTTAACCTCCTATACCTATACCTGACCTCATTATTCTCTGTCCTCCATTCCCAAAAATATAGGTATTGTAACTCCCCTAGTGCTAGATGCATAAATAAGCAAATATGACTTGGAAAAAATCATCAGATTAAATACATTTAGTAGCACTCAAAATATGGGCATTATATGATAAGCCTATTCTTATTCCACCCATTCTTATTCTTATATCCCCTTGGATATAAGAATGTAAAACATTTAATAATCTTGAATCCAATGTGTTATGATCATAAATGAAATTCTATATATTTGCATAATTATTATTTCTAGTACACAGCCTCTCTTATAAGGAAATTCTCTCGAGTACCAGAATATACCAATGTATCGAAATTCCTTAATGAGTCTTCAGTAATGTAGCTATTTCACTTATTGACTCTAGTCTCATTACACAAAATTGTCAAGGATCCAGCAAAGTTATAATTCTTGGTTTTCATCACATGTTTGCTGTACTTATAAAATGTTTTAAAGATGGAAACAATACCTGCCCAGAAATTAAGCATGAACTACTTGGATACAAAGCCTTCTACTTCTCACCAACAATTCCTTCCACCAGTAAAACTTCTGAGATTTTCTTTTTTGAAGATAATACTTTAGAATTAACTAACTCTCAGTATATGAAAACTATTTCTGAATCAAAACATATACATCACAAAAAGCTGGGGCACTAAAAAGCCATGCATGGCACTGAAAGACTTCAGGAAGAACAGCCAATCAAATGAACCATGAATCCTTCCACCAAAGTTTTCCAAGTGCAGACCAAAGAATAAAAATTTGCTTCAAATGTTAATCCCCAATAGCACATTAAAAAAGCAAAGACCTTAACAAAGTATAGGTTTTCAAGTTATTGTTTCAAAACACTAATGAAAGTGGATTCACAGAAACCAACAGCTATATAAATTATGAATAAATTAAGACTGAGATATTAGAATGAAACCATTTGTTTTTTACAATAAAAGGAGTGGAATAGTTCAACATGCATATAAAACTACATTTCCAAGAAGGATCATTAAATATGAATAGTAAAAGAATTGATTGTAATAGAGTAATAAAGCAAAGAAGGGAAAATAAGGAAGCCAAGTTAATAGGAACCTCACTGAAGAAACTTGTTTTAACAGATGACAGGAAAGAAAATAAAACCTGTTTATCCCTAGTGATGAAAGAAAGGCTAATCTAGCAGCAAATTGCCCCTCACCTGCCCCTTGACTGTTCTTGTCCAAATTACCAGCTCCTGAGGCCAAGCGAGACAGAATGGACCTCTCTGACATCTGCAGCCGCTGGGCCACAGGTGGGATGCGGGCAAGGGAGGCTGGTAGACGTGTCACATCAGACTTCATATCTGACAAAAGCTCCTCCAGTTGGTTGAGCACCTGGGAAGGATTACAACTTGAAAAAAAACCTGTCTCTCTATGGATTCTAAGCATCTTTGCATTCCTAATAAACCAAAAGGTGAGACTGAAATAAGCTAAAAATCTTGGCACTCTTAATATACCTAAAGGTAAGAATGAAATAAGAACAAATAAAGAAATTTCATACAAGGGAACAGACAGCAAAGTATGTGGCACAAATGAAAGTGATACAATGCATGTATCATGGAAAAATTTCCTTAAATCCATTCTTTGCAATAGACTCCTTAGGAACCAATGTCAGCAACAATGAATAATAATGAGGACAATCTAAATATCTTTCATTCTTCCAAATTCAGGTACGTTAACCTTGAATTTTATCTCCTTTGCATAATGTAATATCTTTCTTTAATGACATTTTATTAATTGAAATAATGTTTTTAGTAAACGTATCCAAACAAAAGAATCATCACTCTGTGTAATCAATGTCAGAGCAAGAAGATGCTGCAGCAACATATGAATGAAGGAGACTGCAAGAGACTGGTAGGCCTACACTGAACAAAATTGGTTCACAGTTATGCCAATAATGACTCCATACCTTGTTGAGCACAGCATTGGCTGGCTTATTTCCAGCCAATGACTCTTTACTGAGATGCTGGTGAGATTCTGCCAGACACTCCACTTCAGCAAAGCGAGCATTGAGGGCACAGGCAGGGTGGTGTGGGTCCTGTTGCAGGTTGAGGAATGTTGCACGCCTCAGTTGCTCCTCAATTACCAATGCCTGCTCCAGTAACTGCAGCAGAAATAAAACAGGAAAGGTAAGACAAGCCTGCTTTGAAACAATGGCAAGTCCAGACTTTTAGAGAAATTGCCAAAATATTCAGGGAAATAATATTTCTATCACTGATATAGCAGTTAAAAAGTGGTATGTCAAATATATCAGCAAAATAAACTCCCCTAAATCTTAAAAGGTGAATTTTGTGGGGCAATAGACTGCTTGTTTAAATTCCACTTGAGGGACAATCCTGTCGTTGGATGAATTCCATTGGCAAGTGTGTCAGTATATATACATATGAGCTTCCCACACATGCTTCTTTTTGGCTGGTGTTGCACCACATGGCACACATGGCTGGTACCATGTCACACCATGGCGAAATCATCACAAGCATAATTTTTAAATTCAAGGTTGTTTGGGCACTGGAAGCAGAGATTATTGAAAGCTCACACATCGTAGACATTGGATTCATCCATTTTATGTTGATTAGGAAACAAGTGAGAGGTTTGACATTCAATTAGAACATACAGAAATACAACAAAAGGTTCTTTAAATATTATAGTTTCAAACATTATTTTTCTTTCTAATTTTCGTCAGAATGCTCTTAAATCCTTTTTTTCCCAAACCACCCCTCTTCCCCTTCTTCCCTGCACATGCAAGGCAGCACCATGTGGCATGGCCATACAATGTGACCACATCCACAGAACTGTTGTGTGTTTATTCCTTACTTTCAACATGATGTGGCAGTGTGGTGCTGCCACAGCTTAATAAGATGCTGCACACTTGTTTGTGTATTTTTGCAACATTGTGTCATCAGTGCATAGTGTGACACCAGCCTTTCTCTCCCCATCTCTCCCAGGCCAGCAGGCATGACTATAATGGAACCAGACTAACTTGGTACTTGGGGTGTTGACTCTTCCGCAATGTTGCCATCTCAACCCCGGAGTGACTTGACCTGACAATGGCCAGCAGGGCATGGCCTGGAGGATTCATGCGTCAAGGATACTGGGGCAGCAACGCCACATGGTCTTTATGCATAGCCAAGTGTACCAGAAGACAGTGTTGTTCCATCATCGAATTGAAAGATTATATATATATATATATATATATATATATATATATATATATATATATATATATATATATATATATATATATATATATATATATATATATATAAAATGCAGTCATACATAACAACTTATAATTTTGGCATAATTAATGCAAAGAATAACGGTATGAGTAAAAGAGAGAGGTGTTCATATGCCTCTTGACTGTGAATGTGACACCAATGCGGGACAGGAACAACCAACACCCCGAGTACCAAGTTAGTCTGGTTCCACTAAATGTTGTGACAAACAAGTAGTTTATCGTTATAAATAACATTTATGTATGAGCTGTATATAAATATGTATACAATACTTAGTACATACATACTTATGTTTACTATCTGCAGATATACTGTATACAGTACCTCCCTGAATTTCACAGTATCCAAGTTTCACATTGATTCCTAAATTCTTACCATTCTGGTTTTGTTGCATATTGGTCATGTCTTCTTACCACTGGCATCAAAGAAAGTAAAAATAAAAACATACATGCTATGTATTGTATAGGCATTTCCATTTACAGTTCACATATCTGAACATGCAAATTCTTGTTAGCCATAACACTAGTCACAGTAGCTTGCATGAGAGTGAGAGGGAGGTCAGCAACAGCACAGCTACATTGCAAACAACACACAAACAAAAGAGAGGTGTCTCACTACCATGGTGGACACAATGGCACTGTATCACCACAGTGCTGTATCTTGCTAGACGTGAGGACGAAACACACACACTCACACAGTTTTAGATGCCATGGTGCTGCACCAATGCACTGCTGTGGCACACCAGATGCAAGGACAAAACACAAACTTGCACAGTTTTAAATGCAATGGTGTTGCACCACTGCACTGATGTGTCACATCAGATGTGACACGCTCACACAGTTTTAGATCCAGTAGTGCTGCACCACGTTTCACCGTACAGTAAAATCCCTCTTATCCAGCATCAACGGGACCGCCGACATGCCGGATACTTGAATATTGCCGGATACTTGAATAGAAGTGAAATTATGTCCACAATCACCACCCTACACTCACGCATCTTACCATAACAAAGATCAGCTGATCTTAATCAGCAGCTGATCTGATCAGCTGCTTAAGTGTAAGCACAACACGCTTCCTCTTTTCTACAAGTTTAGGCATGATGAAGGTGTCAGGCTATAAACAGTGCACATGCGGGACTGAGTCACTGAGTAAACACAGTGCAGTGGGCCGCGGGTAGCGCGAAGCAGTGCGCTCTGGTGACGAGGGGACAAAGTATGCCTCGCACGGGAATTTTAATCAATTTTATGAGTACACATTGATTTTTTATTGATTTTAAGGCTCGGGGAAAAATGTGCCGGATACTTGAAGCTGCCAGATACTCGAATGCCAGATGAGAGGGATTTTACTGTATATAAGACTGTATATAAGAGAAGATCATTGTTTCCATATATAAATCATTCTGTTTACATTATCAAACTATTCATTATTATCCTTCCTTACATCAAAATAATTTATATCTATCTTACACATTTTACAGACATCATCACTGATTCCCAAATGCTTTGATATTGTATGATAAATGCAAACTTAATCTGATCAAGAGGGCATATTGGGGTGACTTCTAATTGCTATGAGTAGTAATCAAACCTGTACAAATAACTGTTCCTTATGACATGATAATTTAAAGATGCCAGACTTCAAAAAAATTAATCATAAACCCCCTGAGAGATATTTCATAATTGCTGGAATGGACTAACCATGAAATATACAACATAATCTAAAAAAGCAAAAAGAAAAGCACATCACTTGAAGTGATTAACCTTAAATAGATTAAATGTTATCCAAATAATAATTAAGACAAAATCTCATGAAATATGAATCAAGTCATGGATAAATATATATTTTTTTTTTTAAACACCAGTGAAAGTAGGTAAAAAAAAAAGGCATTTCCAGTAGTGTCACTGACAAGTCAAACACTTAGTCGCTAGGCATACAGAAGCATATCTGCCCATGGTAGCATTTACCTTTCTGCAACTAAAAGCCAAAATGCTTTTCACTGGCCAATCAGTCAGTAGTAATCACAGCAGCGCAGCATTTAAATTCCCACAGGAATATATTTTGAAGAATAGAATATAGATAATGTTCTTTGAGACCAAGGAAGTTGTTGTATAAAGAAATATTTCTTTTCATCATTTCACATTAAAAAGAACCTGAAAATGACATAAGGCAAGGAAAAGATGGGAGGATGATGCATTTTCTGGTGATATTCCCTATCTTTTTGACTGACAGGCAGCATTATCAGACTTTATTTCTTGGCTGTGACTTTAATCCCAGAGCAGTTCTGTTTTTTCATATGTTAGTGAGTTTCTTGCATCATCTCTGAACAAAATCACGTGCAGGTAAAGAAATCTATATTTTTGCAATATTATAGATGACATCAAGCTAAAACAAGGAAATTAATTCTGGCTCAGAACTCATACATGCAAACTCTAAACACGACCACAGGCCGCTGCTACACACCTCACAAGCTTCTCCTCTGCCCTGTCTGCTGCTATCCTAAAAAGCTCCTCTTCCCAAGAAAATGAACTGAAAACCTTAATGGATGAGTCTATTAATACTTATTTCTGGATTTTACAGAATTACTACCTAGGGTGATGTACATGATTGTTTTCCCAAGGGCAGTGGTGCCTGTCATCTGGCAGCAGGGCTGTGATTTGTTTTTAGTACAAACACGCCTACAACTTAAATATTGCATGCTGTACCACACCACTTCTAAAAATACAGGTTAAATGAAGTTTTGAAACTCATACAGATCATAATAAGAGTAAGGCCATTTGTCTAATCTCCTGGTATACTCCCCCTTACCATTGCTTACTTGTACTGATTAGTTTCTCCTTCATAACTTAATATGTTAGCTATAATCTGATCAACAGCTCCTACCTCCTTATAACTCACCTCTGCTACTATGCAATAACTTTTATATCCACAACAGCTGTATTCAAACATAATACAATTCAGATACTAAATATGAATATTCCATCAATGATCACAACTCACTTTGAATCTTCGTGCCAGGAACTTGTTTTTGATTTCCAAGAAGTTGCCCTTGCCCACATCCATCTTGAAGGGCTCATTGATGATAGCAAAACGCATGTCATTTTGGATGTCTTGCCAACGACCATAACCATGCGTCACAATGCCTGCCAGTAACCAGTAGTCATGCCTGTATGTAAAGGATCTATTATTAAATTGGTAGAAAGTAATTCATCAAACCAATCTTCATTATTTTAGCTATTGGCAATTTGCAAGGTATGCATGGTATAAACTACTTCTGGTCTCTTGTAATATACACCCACACTCTCACTCAAGAATTTTTCATATGGCAACACATCACATCCAGTACCAGAAAGACAGGCTTAGATGAGCCATCCATACTAGGCCTACTGTTCACAAGGCATAAAGAAAGACTATGAAAACATAATGTATGATTATGATGTATAAATGTTTAGAGGGTAAAGAAAAGAAAATGATATCACAGATTTTGTGGTGCCATGACAATCAACACTAAGAGGATACAGTAAAAAAATAAATAAAAAAAATAAAAAGATAAAAAAAAAAAATAAAATAAAATAAAATAAAATAATAATAATAATAATAAATAAATAAATAAATAAATAAATAAATAAATAAATAAATAAAGATAATTAAATAAAGATAAATAAATAAATGCAAGGAAATACAGTTTTCCTGACAGTGCAATCAGCCGGTGGAATGCAATGACTGACAAAGCTGAGTATGCAAGGAGCATTCATAGCTTTACAGATAAATACAAGAAATTAACTTTAAAAGATGGGACATTACGAGCTGGACTCAATCCTGTAAAAATACATTTAGGTAAGAAAACACAGACAGACAGACAGACAGACAGACACACACACACACACACACACACACACACACACACACACACACACACACACACACACACACACACACAAACAAATGTAGGAAATTTTATGTCAACCATGAAACCAAATTTAGCACAATACAGATATAAAGATATGCAAAACTGAAATCTTCCAAATTGAGCAAAGAAGAGGTGGAATGTATAACCAGAGAAAGTGGTGTGTGCAAATAATACACAAATTTTTTTTTAGCATGATAATTTGGATCTAAAAAATGTGACTGTGAATTTGCCTCAATTCTGTAAAACTGAAGTCATTAAATAAAGAAAAGAATTATCATTGACCTTGTACCTACCTGGGTGGGGAAGATTGCTAGTCCTTTCCTCCCACACTTTATGTTGACAATTCACTGGTTTACATACCACACTTATTTTCTACTTGATAAACCAAAGAAAGGAAAGAAAAGAAAGGAAAGAAGCACAAATGATCTGAGCCTTACCAAGAACATGAACCCCAAATCACTAGTTTTTCAGCTATAAATGCTTAACACTACACTGCAAAGTCTTTGCAGCAAACCTTGCAATATGACAAAATCAACACACACACAAACACACACACACACTCACTGTATGCTGCTACTAGCCTACTCAAGATGCATATAAGACCATATAACAAGTGATAATATTATCAAACATTCAAACCTTATAACAACAAATGCTACAATATTTTGGAAAAGAAAGAATAAAATCTTGGTAGTATGGAGACAAGGACTTTTTTTTTTATGTAGGAGGGGCATTGGCCAAGGGCAACAAAAATCCAATAAAATAAAAAAAACCCACTGAGATGCCAATCCCAGAAAAGGGTCCAAAGCAGTAGTCAAAAATTTGAAGGATGTGTCTTGAAACCTCCCTCTTGAAGGAATTCAAGTCACAGGAAGGTGGAAATACAGAAGTAGGCAGGGAGTTCCAGAGTTTACCAGAGAATGGGATGAATGATTGAGAATACTGGTTAACTCTTGCATTAGAGAGGTGGACAGAATAGGGGTGAGAGAAAGAAGAAAGTCTTGTGCAGAGAGGCCGTGGGAGAAGGGAAGGCATGGAGTTTGCAAGATCAGAAGAGCAGTTAGCATGAAAATAGTGGTAGAAGACAGCTAGAGATGCAACATTGCGGCAATAAGAGAGAGGCTGAAAACAGTCAGTTAGAGGAAAGGAGTTGATGAGATGAAAAGCTTTTGATTCCACCCTGTCTAGAAGAGTGGTATGAGTGGAACTCCCCCAGACATGTGAAGCATAATCCATATATGGACGGATAAGGCCCTTGTACAGAGTTAGCAGCTGGGAGGGGGTGGGGGGACTGGCAGAGATGTCTCAGAATGCCTAACTTCATAGAAGCTGTTTTAGCTAGAGATGAGATGTGAAGTTTCCAGTTCAGATTATAAGTAAAGGACAGACTGAGAATGTTCAGTGTAGAAGAGGGGAACAGTTGAGAGTCACTGAAGAAGAGGGGATAGTTGTCTGGAAGGTTGTGTTGAGTTGATAGATGGAGGAATTGAGTTTTAGAGGCATTGAACAATACCAAGTTTGCTCTGCCCCAATCAGAAATTTTAGAAAGATCAAAAGTCAGGTGTTCTGTGGCTTACCTGCGTGAAATGTTTACTTCCTGAAGGGTTGGACATCTATGAAAAGATGTGGAAAAGTGCAGGGCGGTATCATCAGCACAGGAGTGGATAGGACAAGAAGTTTGGTTTAGAAGGTCATTGATGAATAATAAGAAGAGAGTGGATGACAGGACAGAACCCTGAAGAACACCACAGCAATAGAACGGTCAGAAAGGAAACTTGATATGAAGTTACAGAGAGAAGGATAGAAGCCATAGGAAGGTAGTTTGGAAATCAAAGCTTTGTGTCAGACTCTATTAAAAGCTCTTGATATGGCCAAGGCAACAGCAAAATTTCTAAAAGAGGATGACCAAGACTCAGTAAGGAAAGCCAGAGGATCACCAGTAGAGCAGCCTTGACGGAACCCATACTGGTGATCAGATAAAAGGTTGTGAAGCGAAAGATGTTTAAGAATCTTCCTGTTGAGGATAGATTCAAAAACTTTAGATACGCAGGAAATTAAAGCAATAGGACAGTAGTTTGAGGGATCAGAACGGTCACCCTATTTAGGAACAGGCTGAATGTAGGCAAACTTCCAGCAAGAAGGAAAGGTAGATGTTGACAGACAGAGCTGAAAGAGTTTGACTAGGCAAGGTGCAAGCATGGAGGCACAATTTCGGAGAACAATACGAGGGACCCCACCAGGTCCATAAGCCTTCCAAGGGTTTAGGCCAGCATGGAAAACATCAAAGCGAAGAATTTTAATAGGTAGCATGAAGTAGTCAGAGGGTGGAGGAGAGGGAGGAACAAGCCCAGAATCATCCAAGGTAGAGTTTTTAGCAAAGGTTTGAGCGAAGAGTTCAGCTTTAGAAATAGATGTGATAGCAGTGGTGCCATCTGGTTCAAATAAAGGAGGGAAAGAAGAAGAAGCAAAGTTATTGGAGGTATTTTTGGCTAGATGCCAGAAGTCATGAGGGGAGTTAGATCTTGATTTTGACACTTTCTGTTAATGAAAGAGTTTTTGGCTAGATGGAGAACAGACTTGGCATGGTTCCTGGCAGAAATATAAAGTGCATGAGATTCTGGTGATGGAAGGCTTAAGTACCTTTTGTGGGCCACCTCTCTATAGCACAAGAACAAGCTGTGTTAAACCAAGGTTTGGAAGGTTTAGGTTGAGAAAAAGAGTGAGGAATGTACGCCTCCATGCCAGACACTATCACCTGTTATGTGCTCGGTACACAATGATGGGTCTCTGACACGGAAGCAGTAGTCATTCCAAGGAAAGTCAGCAAAATACCTCCTCAGGTCCTCCCAACTAGCAAAGGCAAAACGCCAGAGGCACCATCGCTTAGGGGAATCCTGAGGAGGGATTGGAGCGATAGGACAAGATACAGATATGAAATTGTGATAAGAGGAGCCCAACAGAGGAGAGAGGATGACAGCATAAGCAGAAGGATAAGAGGTCAGGAAAAGGTCAAGAACGTTGGGCATATCTCCAAGATGGTCAGGAATACGAGTAGGGTGTTGCACCAATTGCTCTACGTCATGGAGGATAACAAAGTTGAAGGCTAGTTCATCAGGATAGTCAGTAAAGGGAGAGGAAAGCCAAAGATGGTGGTGAACATTGAAGTCTCCAAGAATGGAGATCTCTGCAAAAGGGAAGAGTTAGAATGTGCTCCACTTTGGAAGTTAAGTAGTCAAAGAATTTCTTATAGTCAGAGGAGTTAGGTGAGAGGTATACAACACAGATAAATTTAGTTTGAGAGTGAGTCTGTAGTCGTAGCCAGATGGTGGAAAACTCGGAAGATTCAAGAGCGTGGGCATGAGAGCTGGTTAAGTCGTTGTGCACATAAACGCAACATCCAGCTTTGGATCGAAAAAGAGGATAGAGAAAGTAGGAGGGAACAGAAAAGGGGCTACTGTCAGTTGCCTCAGACACCTGAGTTTCAGTGAGGAAAAGAAGATGAGATTTAGAAGAGGAGGTGGTGTTCTACAGATTGAAAATTAAATCTTAGACCACAAATGTTGCAGAAGTTAATGAAGAAAAAGTTGAGGGGGGTGTCAAGACACTTAGGGTCGTCGTCAGAAGGGCAGTCCGACCTGGGGACATTTGTGGTCCCTTTCCTAGATGGGGACTCCTAGGCTGGTGTAGGAGTCGCCATGATAATTTTGAAATTTTGAGTGAGGGGTGTGTGTGTTATTAAGTGGTTGTAGTTTTGTGTGGAGGAAGAGAGTTGTCTTTCGAGGGCAGGCTGTGACTGCCCCCTTGTGTTGTGAGACACAAAGGGAAACATTCAGTGAGGTCACATTTGGCTTTAATGATAAGTTCATAGCACCCTTTGAACCAGTGCTTTAGACCTCACTGGGAGTAATTATCGTTTTGGCAGGTGCCTACTGCCTCCTCCTGATGCCTCTGACTTAAAATAAAGTTACCACAATCAAGGTACAAATGCTAGATATTGCTATATTTCATGCTGTTACTGTTCCTTCAGACAGACCTGCGATGCCAAATTTCACATTCTCTGCCAGGCACTGCTGCTTTCTCTTCATTCTGCCACAGTGTGTGAAGCTCTGTGAAGCCCCCATCTGCAATGTTGAACATGAACTTTCTCTTGGAAATGGGCTCAATCTCCTTCTTCTTTGTCCCTTCCTTTTTGTCTCCATCCTTGTCACCATCTTTCTCTTTGTCTTCCTCCTTCTCCTTCTCCTCTTCTGGCTTACCATTCTCCTTCTCTTCTTCCTTCTTCTCTGTTTTCTCTTTCTTTTCCTCAGTCTGTAAGTTTAAAGAATTGGTTTAAAAAACAAATAAATAAAATAAGCTAACTAAATACATAAGGAAAGTAAATAAAGACCAGTACATCTTCCAGAATATAATGTAGATCCTCAATCCTTTCCCAAAGTTACACAAATGTTCTAAAATCAATACTTACCTTATCACCCTCAGTTTTTTCTTGTGTTTCTGTGATTTCCTTAATTTCCTCTATTTCCACTGGTTTCTCTTCTTTTTTCTCTGGCTTCTTCTCTTCCTCTTTCCCCTCAGCCTCCACCTCATTTTCCTCTTTCTTTACTTCCTCAGTTTTTTCACTTTTCTCTGTTTCTTCAATTGGTTTCTTTTCTTCAGTTTCTTCTTCTTTCTTTTCAGCAGTTGTTACCTCTTCTTCCTTCTCCTTCTGCTCATACAAAAATAAAATCACATTAACTACTCAATCAAGAACACAAACTGATCAACCTTTACACATAATAAAATTCTATGAAACATTTCAATAATCTTCAAATAATGTATATATTTCCTCCCGCTTTTTCCAAACTTTTTTTTCCATTTGCATATGCTTCACTTCATATATATATATATATATATATATATATATATATATATATATATATATATATATATATATATATATGCTCACTATAATAGCATCACACTACACTTTATATCCCAAAAATCAATGGTGTGTTATCTCACCAGAACTCTAAGGGATGTGGTAACATCCCTTAGAGTTCTGACTTACTCTATCCCATATAAGTCTCTCATACTCTGTGGTCCAAAGGTATCTTAGTGCTTTTACTCCATCCCTTCACCATCTACTTTAAACTAATACTTAATATAAAAATTATCTTTACACTTTTCACACACCTCTAACTTTACTTTGTTTTTCACTTTATGAAATCACCAAATTATCTCATAGCCACAATGGTATTCAAGCACTTAATTTCCAGCAACCCTATTCTTTCCACTGATGCTGCTTTTCAAACTAATACTGCACTCCTCATAATTGGCATGACAATCTCCATTAATGCTGTGGTCACACTGCGATTCATCTCTGCGACTAGCCGCGATCATGAAAATGGTCAGAGTCTAGAAGTCACCACAAAAATTCTGCAATTGTGAGCGAATTTTTACAAATTGTGAACCACAATGTCATGTCCTGCGAACATCCCTCGTATAATCATGGTACCATTATGATTATTGCAGTTCAGTCGAGATACAGCCACCGTGGGGTCACAGCCTACTGCAATGTATTCTAGCACTGGATGTTGCAACTAACTGCAAAAACCTGTGTTGTCACCACGATTATTGCAAGTCCCTACGATTGCCTCTTGCATGCCTTTTACTTGCCTCTCGTTTGCATGTCGACTATGCAACGAATGTACTGCAACAGTCTATGTTCCCTGTCCAGGTATATAGGTTCCCTCCTGCCTCAGCAAAGCCACAGAGCCCAATCTACTCCCACAGGATCAACAGCACTGAACCATGAGCCTCATTGACTTAACTGACAGTGATGTGATGGAAAATCCTCAGCTAGTCCATGCTATTTTGGAATTTGAGAAAAGCCACCTACTGACCATTGCTGCTGTTGCACAGGTAGTAAAGAACAGGAAGAAGAAAAAGCCCCGAAGTGTTTGGGTGCCACCCACAGACATTATGCCAATCTTATGTGGGAGATGGCTGAGGAGGACCCCATATTATACAAAAATTTCACCCACATGAACGAGGAAGTGCTTAACGAAATTGTTGATCGTGTTTATCCCTTCATTGAGAAATCTAGGACGTTCTGGAGAGAGCCTTTGGACCCAGGCCTATGTGTTGCAATAACCCTCTGATTTCTAGCGACAGGGAATTCCTACAGGAGTCTAGGCTTTGCATTCCATGTGGCTCCCAACACCATCTCCCTTGTCCCAGAGACCTGCCAAGCAGTCGTTGCTACATATGGTGATGAAGTCATGCAAGTGCCTGACACAGCATAAAGGTGGAAGGAAATTGCCTGTGGGTTCCATGAATGCTGGAATTTCCCACATAACCTGGATGCAATAGATGGGAAACACATCAGAATCAAGAACCCAGATTTCAGTGGCTCCCACTATTATAATTACAAATTCTTCTCAGTGGTCCTGCTTGCTATTGTTGATTCTGACAACAAATTCCTGTTCGTAGATGTGGGAGCAATTGGATCAGAGTCTGACAGTGGCATCTTTGCTCAGTCCAAGCTTGGAGAACTCTTGCAACACAAACTTGCCAATCTGCCTCCCACAGAGCCTCTGCCAGGAGACCCTACTGCTCAGCATGTTGACTACTTTTGTGTTGTTGACTACTTTTTTTGTGGGTGATGACGCCTTCACACTGCGGAACTGGATAATGAAGCCATACCCCGAGCAACACCTGACCAATGCTGAGAGGATCTACAACTACAAATTCAGCAAGGCCCATTGAGTTGTCAAAAATGCTTTTGGGATCCTTGCTAACCAGTGAGTTGTTAATACAAAGTCCTTGAAATCATTCAAATAAATCCTTAAGCCAACATAACTAATAAATGCAGGTGAAATGTATATAATATTTATCCCTATCCATGTGTTCTTATTTTCATGGAAAGTTATAGCAAGCCAATCTTCCTGAGAGTGGCTACCAATCTATTTCAATAACACTTATTATATCCATATAACGTTTTTTTTCATTCCATATTTAGATTTGTTTATGTAATATATGTTATATTTACTTTATGTACTACCTATCATTTCTTTCTCATCCCATTAACAGATTTCAAGTACTTCACTCCACTATCCAGCTGATGCATGATAGAGTGGAGGCTATGGTGATGGCAAGCTGTATTCTCCACAACATCCTTCAAGCTCAGAACACCAGGAGTGAGGCTGACTACGAAGACCCAGTCACCCATGATGTGATACCTGGAAGCTGGAGGGAAGACCAACCACTGCCAGATATACCTGACTTACCATCAGGCAACCGCTCAACCCAGTCGGCCAAAATGCAAAGAGACTACCTCAGGGACTACTGCACCTCACCCCATGGGAGCATTCCATGGCAGAACTCAAAGATATAAGGTATGTTCTTTTCATGTGTCATACTTTTAATATTAGTACCTATAGCTAAAATAATTTACAATGCAGTTTATAAAGGAAAAGAAATCATAAAAAAAACTCAACTATATTACCACAAAGTATTTATTTCAATACAAGTTTAAAAAAAATAATATAACAGAGATTATAAGGGCACATGAACTCTATAAACTTAATTCCTGGTTGGGGCTGTCAAGGTCTGGTGCTGATGTTGTTGTAATTGGTGTCACATTCAGGAAGTCATGTTCCCAAAATCAATCTCCTGCTGTGGATGGAGTGACTGTGCTGGTGTGGGTGCCCTCATTACTGTCAAATTCTGGAGAACAGCCTGGTAATGTTGTGGCATCACACCAGGGGGATTCCCTGGTGGTGTAGGATGTCGGGGGTTCAAAGCACATGGGACTGGTGTTGGGGGTGGCATAGGATCAGACGTGGTTGCCCTTCTATATAATGACTGAAGGTCCCTGGGCAGCTTGGTCACATCCAGCTCCCCACTTTCAGTCTGTCGCCTGATCATGATTGCATACTTCTAAACTAGGAGAAGCATTTCTATGGGAAACATCTGAGCCAAGTCCTTGTGCACTGTGCATAGCTGCATGGCCAGGCTATCAGTCACGGTTTTCTTCCAGAACTCAACAGTTTCATCCTTCTTTACCAGCTGCTCTTGGAAGGCACAAGTTGCATTGTCATGGCACCCGAAGATCTGAAATAAAAAGAAAAATACATTAGTACCTGTGGAACTTCTAGGTTGATTTCTTGAGAAAATACCACTATGATGTCTTGATGTTGAGGAATGACTAGAACTGCGTTGAAGAGAAACAGCTGGCAGGCTGAGAACCATATTCCACCTGCCTTATTAATTATTTAATATCTAATACTTAACATTTAATAATGTTATTTAATATTTATTATATGTATTAATTAATTAATTAATTAATGTGTTTTCTGTGTACACTCTTAATGTATTCCATTGTATGATTCACATACATAGTACAAAAGACCATTTAGTGTAGGGAATAGTATTTTTATTGATTTTGTATCAAATGGCGACTTTAGTGCAAAGCTGGCAACTTTAGTTTTGTTGACGTTACCGTAAAATATTATATAAATAATATATATATTTGTCAATTTTATCTATAATTATGTATTAAGCAATAACCGTTTATTACAAGTTTACTAACAAAAGACACTATGAAAAAAAACTTTCATAATAGTATAACAAACTATTTAATTATAATTTATATTTACCTTTTCCAGGAGTCCACCAGTGAATTGCAGGGACGAAGTAAGGCATCACTTGGCCAGCCCATGGTTCTGGGACTCCTCCAGGCTCGACAGCACAGCCTGCTCCAACTCCAATTCCGACGCGTCACCACGTGGACTCCAGGCAAAGGTACTGGGCTGCTGTGAGGTACTGAGCTACTGGGAGTCACTGGGTGCTAGGGCAACCACAACAACACTCTGAAGGAACATACAATACTCCGTTAATAAAGTATATTCTTATTAGGTTAGATTGTGCTCGATTTTTGGTTTAGAGATATCAAATTGAAACTTGTGATGAGGTTAAACTGACCTAGCAATGGCATATCATTTATAATACTTAGTTAACTCTGTTATATGCTTGCATTTCTTGTATTGTGCATTTAAATAAATATGTCATGTCAGTATTGTGTCATTTTCATTCACCTCTACACCATGAGCTTAGTTTACATACCTTTTTGGTTCTTAGGGTTTTGGGTTGCCTCTGCCCTCTGCCTCTGTCCCTCTTGGTGTGGTTCTTCGGTGTGGCTGATCCACTTTTGTTGGAATCCTTGGTCAGCTTGCCATATCTTGTCCTCATGCTGTGGATCCAACACTCTATATCATCCCCTGTGAGTGGTGAGGTGAGGGAGGCATCCTTCTCCTTGATACAGTTCTTCCTCTCCATGTTCCTATACTTGTTTAAACTCTTGTCGTATAGGAAGGTGTTCTCCTGTTGCCACTCTCCAAGCTCCCTCTCAACATCTGCAGGTAGGTGGAGAGGCGGCTTCTTCCTCTTGCTGCCTCTAGGGTGCCCTCCCACCTCCTCTTCATCTGTGGTGTCCCTCTGAGTCTGCCCAGAGTTTATAAAGTCAGGGTCATCCTCAGAGTCCCTGTCATCAGCAGCAGGGTGTTGAATCTCTTCCTGAGAGGGAGGTGGTAACTCTGCCAACATTTGACTAGGATGACCTAAAACCTCTACTGCCTGTAGGGTGGCCAGGATTTGCGGCTCCTGTAAAGCATGTGCTGGTGATGGTGGTATTGTAGGGCTGGGTGAAGCTTCAGTTTCAGGTGAGGACCTTTTCCTAGTCTTCTTGGCACTCTTCATAGTGATTTGAAGGCCATGTGTACTGCACTAGTACAAGCATGTAGTGGTGTGTGGAGTGGTGTTGTTGAGAGTGGACACAAAGTGTCGCCACGTGGTCGTATTTGAGGGCGGTTGCACTACGCATGCGTTGAGTTGAGCTACAGCAGCATCACCAGCTGTTGCAGTTGCCAGATTCGGCAGCACTCCATCACACTGCCACTGCAGTTAATGCAGTGAGTCCGCTGTGCAATTGCAGGTACCTGTGAGTAGGCTGAGACTGTACAACGAACTCACTGCGATGCACTGCAGTACATTGCAATGGCTCTGCGTTTCGGACCCTCGGCTTTGGAAGTTTTGGTTCTGCCAAAATTATCACGGCCTCCTGCGAACCATTGAGATGTGTGGCAACAATGCTGTGGTTTTTCAAGACTCTCTGCGAATGTGTCTCTTGAATATTGGTGATGTAATCGTTGTTCGTTGCGATCCCACCAAATTTATAGATCGTGGCTAGCCGCAGAGCCAAATCGCAGATGTGTGACCCCAGCATAATTGGCATGACAATCTCCATTAACAATACTCCATTTTTGCCTCTACAAACACATGTTCCTTTTCTCCAACTCTCCTTCAGAGTTCCCAAAAACATTACCCCTTCCTCCTAGCTCACACTTACCTTTTCCACTTCAGTTGTTGATTCTTCCTTCTTCTCTTCAGTCTCTTTACTCTCCACTTTCTCTGGTTCCTTTTCTTCTGTTGTTTTTTCCTTTTCCTCAGTCTTTTCTTTGTCTTCCTTTTTGTCTTCTTCCTTCTCTTCCACCTCTCCTTTGACAGAGGGTGCAGGGGAGGGTGTAACACTAGTTGCTGGAGTGCCTACCAAAGGAGGCTCCAATGAAAATATGCTTGACAGCAAAAATACTACAAAGCAATGTGGCCACAGTGAATAAAATAAAGCAGCATTACTGGTATTAAGATTATCATAACTCACTTTGTGAGGACACAGGACAATGAATCAGATTGTACCATTTTTTCCACATCCTTTCCCAAGCAACACTTATCTATGCACACCTTCCAGTCTCCCATTAAAATAATATCCATAGCAACCTATAACAATTATCTGTCAATCCATCCTATGCCATGCCATCATATTACCTATATTTCAACAAACACCTCATTAAATTTTCAAATCTACTCAACCTTTTCTGTTTTAGTCTGGTCTCAAAAACAATCAGTGGATCTAAATCCTTGTCATGCACATCATTAATCCATGTCCCTCTTTGTAATGATTCCACCTATCCACATCTGTAATACCCAAATGGAGTCTTCCATGCCTTTATATAAACTACCATATGAGATATCACACTTAACACAATAAATATGCTTCATGAAATTCTACACTAACCAGAGGCAGATGTTCCATTGCTCTTGTCACCCTGAACAGGATCAACAGGCTTGTGGATGGCTTCTGGCATAGAGTAATGACCATTTATAGTCTCAAACTCAGATACCTGAAAAATAAGCATATCTAAATTAAAATCTATAAATGTAAAACTTTCATAATTAGAATGATGAAATGACTTAGAGGACAAATATTCCCAGAAATATAATTACTGAAGGTTACTAAACACTTACCTGAATTTGTTCCCTAATCATAGCCTGGCAGAGCAGATGTATGTGCTCAAATGTGAGTTACTTCTTTACAGTGAGGCCTAACAACATTCACATTTGCCATCTCATATCATCGATGTTGCCTACCTCTACTCACACTCTTTAGTACCACCAAGAAGAAGGCATGGGAATTTGTTAGAGGCAAGTGTAAGAGGATTGCAGCTCCATTGCTCCTAGTTGTACATGGCTTTACAAGACCATGAGCACCTGGAGTAACAATTCAAGAGGTGATGATAATGCTGGCCCACCACCTGAAATTACATCCTTTTTGGTCAGGAGATTGTGAAACTCCAATTTGTAAATGTTCCTCTGGCAGGAACAAGAAGGAAACTGGTGCTGTGAAGGAAAGTCTGCATTATTGTATTCTAGGACAAGGGCAGTACATTCTCTCTCTCTCTCTCTCTATCCAGGAAGGGGAGATAGTGCAAGGGGTACAGTTCCCCTATTCCTCCCTGGTTCATGCCTTGTGACTCATTAAAGCACATAAGCACAGCTGCCCACTAATCTCTTTTCTGATACCTTCACCTTCCCTTCCCTTCGCTCCCCATTTACTCCTCCTTCACTCATCATCACCTCTTCTATAATTTATTACCCTCCAACCACCTCAAATTGTAGAGAGAGAGAGAGAGAGAGAGAGAGAGAGAGAGAGAGAGAGAGAGAGAGAGAAGAGAGAGAGAGAGAGAGAGAGAGGAGAGAGAGAGAGAGAGAGAGGAGAGAGAGAGAGAGAGAGAGAGAGAGAGAGAGAGAGAGAGAGAGAGAGAGAGAGAGAGAGAGAGAGAGAGAGAGAGAGAGAGAGAGAGAGAGAGATTATAGTATTAGAAATTAGACGCAAGTCTACAACGTATATGAGCAACACGTTTTTTTAAGCATCCAGAGTGAAGTGGTTAAGCCAAGAGACATTTACTCTATAAACTTAACTGATGACTTTCATGCTCTGCAAGAAAAATTATGATATGCTACTAAGGAAACAATGAGTACTTTAGAATGCATTCTTTCCATTGTATTCCATTGCTCACTGAGAGGCAAGAAGGGAGATACTTCACCATGTAGGTGGTACTAATGTTTCTTAGGTTCTTGAATAAACTATGGAATGCAAGTGTTGTGAATTTGTCCTCTTTCCCTCATAAGCCAAGAGATAAACATGTGAGGGTAGAAATTAATAATACTATTATTACTGATATTTTTGCAAGACTCAAGGTCTGGTTGCATGAGCTACTTCCTCTGATTTGTACTGGGTTTCTAGGTTGGCTGCAATTCATGGGAGACTTGAAGAAATTTTAGCCAATCTTGGCTAAAGTTGTGGTAGCAAGTGGAAAGTGTCGTCAGCTCTTTGGCAACAATAGTGGCAGAAGCTTCTAAGGATCACTGAAAACCCTAAAATGACTATTCTAAGATCTGTAAATGATTGGGGTGCTACAACTTACTGGTAGCCAAGTATAAACCAAACAGCCTATTGTTGTAGTGATGTCTACCAGTATAATAAACAGTGTATACAACAAGGAAGGAAGGTCAGAGCTGGTAGCTGAAGAGTAGTCTGCATGGAAGGTCAGTTCACCAGATGGCAGGGAAACTGATTTATCACATTTTCAATACATCGCTAAGAGTAAGCAGCATATAATCTCTGCTGGCAAAAATTATGCTTTGGCAACACAGTGAGGCAGGATAGCCACACTTAGCTATTTTGTGAGACCCCACAAGGTGGAGTTTTGGTTAGTGTGTTGTTTTATGTGTCACCATTTGTTTTGATTTGGAGTGCGACCTATGGTGTGTGCGTAGGCCCAGTGTGTTGGCCAGGATGGGTAACTGTTAGGGAGAACATAACAGCTGTGGTTGCCTTATACAAAAGCAGGCCACTCCAATCAAACAGATATTGGCTTAGGCCATGAGCATACATGTTTTGTGAGAAGCTAGAGAAGCAATTTGTTGAGGAAAGAGCATAAGACCTACATGTATCCCATCTCCAGCATGGCAGGCCCACATTAATATCCAAAGGACCCCAAAAAGGGATTGCACTGCCTTGCCATCCATTTATGGGTTCTTGTGGATATTAAGTTAGGCTTGCCAGGCCAGAGACAGGGTATATGCAAGTCTTATGCTCCATCCTCTACAAATTGCTTCACCAGTTTCTCAGAAACATATAAAATACAAACTATGTAACAGCTAGAGGTTTGGTCCCCTTTGGTTATGAGGAAGCTGTGAGATGCTCTGAATGAGAGAGAGAGAGAGAGAGAGAGAGAGAGAGAGAGAGAGAGAGAGAGAGAGAGAGAGAGAGAGAGAGAGAGAGAGAGAGAGAGAGAGAGAGAGAGAGAGAGAGAGAGAGAGAGAGAGAGAGAGAGAGATGAGAGAAGGAGAGAGAGAGAGAGAGAGAGAGAGAGAGAGTCTTTGTAAAATGGGAGGGCAGCCAGTATTTAAGAGGAAGAGTGAGAATGAGAGAACAAAAATGTGCAAGGATAAAGTAAAAGAACACATAACTAAGTGCAGATTTCTGCCATGACCATACCCTAGATGGTATCTCAAGATGTCATTTGACAGCAAAGAACAAAACAAACATAATCAAGATCTAGATATCTAAATTACTGGACCATATAATGACAAAAATTCAAAATCAATTTACCTTTTTACGGATCAGTGACATAACTCCGATCCTGGTGAGCACATGCTGTCGGCTGAGCCCCTCACGAGGAACACCATCAGCAAAGGTCTCTGCATTGTCGTTGCCAGGCTCACACAGATGTCGCAATGAACAATGATGTGTATGCTCGGAAGCACTTTTCACTCTTCCCTCGCAAATCACGCACTAACCTGAGGAAATATTTATAAGAACACATCACTATCATTTATGTCTCATTCCCTTCTGGAGAAGTCACCAACAAAGATGGCAATGGCAGGACTTTGCCTATCAAACCCTAACTACATACAACTAATCAATTCCTGTCATGGCACACCTCAATCCTGTCATGCATTACCCTAGACATTCACTCTCTTTATCAACACAGGTGAGTCTCCCCTCAATGGTATTCACATTTTCCTCACTTTTACAAGATATGCATATTCATTCACTCACTGGAGGTGTGAGGTGGTTTTGGGAGGAGAAAGAATGGAGTACGTGAGTTTATGTATCCAAGAAACGTGCCAGGTAATTATGGTGAGATGGATGGTAAGATAAGAGAGTTGTAAAAGATGGGTAAGTCTCAGTATCATTTGCGAGAAACATGAAGGGGAGAAATGTGTCTATAGATGTGGAGAAATTTGAGGTGTCTCTAGATAAAGGGATGTTTAAGGAATAGCATTCACCTTCCAATACAGATGTATAGGTGCAATATGGCACAACAGACATAATCAAGAGAGCATACTATGAAATGTGTTATCTGGGAAGGGAATGTAAAATGACTAGATGAAAGGGTGAGGATAATGAAAGTGTGTAAGAGAGATGTGGTATAAGCACCAATGCAAGAGGTGTAAATTGTGAAGTGGTGGAATAGGTGAAAAGAAACATAATGAAATAGCATCGCCATACTGACAGCATGAGCAGCAATGAATTTGTAAAGAAATACATATGTGTAAATGAAACTGGATACAAATTGGAGAGGAAAGCCAACTGGAAGATGGAAGAATAGGGTAGACAAGTACAAGTGTGAAAGAGGTGTTGGTAGAGGCCAAGTGCTTGAACAAGCAGGAAGTGAATGTATGAATAGGGAGAGATGGAAGTTTTCTGCCATGGCCATCCCCTTGGGGAACACTCCTGAAGGGAGCAAGGCACCAGAGAGACAGGTAGGCATTGGAGACTTGCAGAATTTTCTCAGAAGTCTGTCACCTAATGATATTACTCTACACAATGTTAAGAGATCAAATACACAGGGAGCAATACACATCTTTATAAGGTTTATCATGTTTGCAATAGGGGAAAATATGTGATGACTGCAAGAATCTATCCTTGGCCATCCTGCACTCACCACTGTGAATTGAAGGCTTCTTGAGGGGGCATACCATATCGCATCACTGCATTAAGGAATGATTTCCGTTGGCGAGCATTAAAACCAAGAACCTGAAAAGTCATCAAATAATGTTACTTTATCACTTTAAAAATAATGTTCTTAAGAACATAAGAACCTGTAGTTCCATCCCTAATCAAAAGCCTCATTAACCTTGCAACAAGCATAACCAGGAAACCTAATGAAATTCACATTCATTGTTTTCCGCTTTATAACCTGATACCAATGTAACAAAACAAAGGCATCTATTCAGTAATTTTAGTATCTTACAGCAGCAGAAAACAATAATTTAATTAGCTGGGTTCATTACAAATACTGATGGCAGTAAATTCAAGATGAGAAGATGCAATACTGCTCATCTACAAGTAAAAATTTACACTTACATGTGTCAATATGGAAAATATTAAAGACAAACTTATATAATTCTAAATAACATCAAACTCTGGACATGAAACAACTCAGTATGGAAAAAAAAGAAAGAAAATATTCTTGTGATGATAGTTAATAAGTGAGATTCCTCATTTCTGATTATAGATAAGATTAATATAATTCCACATGTATGAATAAGTACAGCAAAGCAAATGAATATCATACCATTCATAGCATAGCAAATTAATTTAATTTCTTGTGTATGTTCACAGGTGAGCAGATGTCATTCTTCATTTATATTTGTAGCCTATTATTTCTCAAGTACTGTCATAGCCTAAAAAACTGGTATTCCTCATTTATGTATGTAACCTAATATATGAGTATAAATATGATGGAGGAATACAAAGGAATACAAAGGAAAGAACAGACAGCAACAGCCCTACTGGGCCTAAAGCTACGTTTACACCGAAGCAAACACTAGCAACCTGGTAGCATGCTAACTGGTAGCATGCTATCAGGTTGCCTACAGCCGAGGTTTCCTGCTATCGAAGGCAACTAGATAGCATGCGACTGAACCGTTTACACCAAAGCAACCTGGTTGCAGTCAGTTTTTGTTCAAGATGTCGGTGCAGGGCAGTCGCAGCAGCTGCGTTTCTCATATTGAATTCCAAGAAGAAACGTAAAAGGAAGTTATGGCGGAAAAGTTTGTTCAATGATACCAACATATTTCAACAAGATCTTTTTCTTAAAGTTGTGGATAGCGGACTGTTTGAAAATTTTAGTAGAATGTCACGAAGTGATTTTGAGTACCTACTGATGAAGATTAGTCCACACATCAGAAAACAAGATACTAATTTTCGGGATAGTGTTCCTCCCGAAGTTAAACTTCATTGCACACTAAGATTTTTGGCGACCGGAGATTCGTATGCTTCGCTAATGTATCTCTTCAGAGTATCTAAGTCTGCAATAAGTATCTTCATCCCCGAAGTGTGTACAGCAATCATTCGAGTTTTGAAAGAATACATTGAGGTAAGAATGAGATAGTTTATTCTTCATTTACCAGTGCAATATTGTACAGTCAGTGTCAAAAGTCTTTGAACACTGTGAGCCTAATTCATCTATGAAATACGGTCGAAAGAGTTAAAGGACTTTTGATACTAACTGTACACTATTATTGTTTCATTAAGGAATTAAAGAAAATATCTTTTCACAAAACCTTCTATTTAATTTTACATAACAAAATGTACTAGTGAAAAGGTATCACTTGAGGCTTCTTCCTGTTATCTCAGTCGTCGATAGACTTGAACTGGGACTTGGGCTATGAGTAGGAAGGGGAATTGGGCTTGGAGTTGAAAGGGGAACTGGGTACTGATTTGGGCTTGGAACTGAAAGCGGGCTTGGAACAGGGCTGTGAGAATGTGGAATTGGGCTTGGAACAGGGCTGTGAGAATGTGGAATTGGGCTTGGAACAGGGCTGTGATAATGTGGAATTGGGCTCGAGGTAGGGACTGGAACTGGAAAATTGAGTTGGGTTGGGTTTATCATATTTCCCCAGTGCTCCTTCAAACAGAATATTATTAATTGCATGTTTGACCATCATTTGGCTATAGCCACTTAATTTGCGTAGCTCGCTAGCAACATATTCCCCATAAATAGCACAGTCGTCTCGGTTGCTGGCTGCTTTCATAATTTCGTAAGCCTCGTCAGCCCTTTTGGCGTCAGTATCTCTGGACGCCACTCTCTCTTTTTTTTTTCCCGCTGTAGGGCACGGGTTTCGCGAACTCTTCCAAGTCTCGGTCTCCCTCTTCTTGAAAAGCTTCACCAATTTCAGTTAGCTGATCATCAGAAGTACAAGTTTCATCATCAATCTGTAAAAGAACGAATGATAATTGCAAATATGCAAATTGTTATTGAAGCGCTCGTTTACAAATGTGTGGAAATTGTCTGGAATATGGGAAATATCTATATCGCTTTTATACATTCACATAAGTGTCACTACGCTTTTCAGCAGCTCTAATAGTTACCTCGATTTTCTCGATAACGAAGTGTTGGATCACTATTATACTTCGCCATAGTTTATTTCACACCTAGCGCTATTTTTTGACTGCATAGTGCATTACCAAAAGTGTATGAGTAAGCTATATACTCATGGCAATTTAGAGAAAGTCACAATATCCAGAGACAAGCATTCGGACACAGCCATCACTACGTCATACCCCGGACCTGTCAACCCACCTCTCTCCCTCCTTCCCTCTAGCACTCGTTATCCACTCCCCTCGGACAAAAATACGTAGAGGGAGGGATAACGAAGTGCTAGAGGGAAGGAGGGAGAGAGGTGGGTTGGGTCCGGGGTATGACGTAGTGATGGCTGTGTCCGAATGCTCTCTCTGGATATTGTGACTTTCTCTAAATTGCCATAAGTATATAGCTTACTCATACACTTTTGGTAATGCACTATGCAGTCAAAAATTAGCGCTAGGTGTGAAATAAACTGTGGCGAAGTATAATAGTGATCCAACACTTCGTTATCGAGAAAATCGAGAAAATCGAGGTAACAGAGCTGCTGAAAAGCATAGTAGAGACCTAATAATACATAGGATTTTTTTTTTCATTTCAGATTCCACAATCGGAAGATCATTGGTGCAAATTGCTCGAGATTTTGAGGTATCTTGGAATTTCCATCATTGCATAGGTGTGCCTTGATGGAAAGCATGTTGTAATGCAGAACCCAGAAAATTGTGGAAGTATGTACCTCAACTACAAAGGCACTTTTAGTACAGTTTTAATGGCTGTATGTGACGCAAATTATTGCTTCACCTTTGCTGATGTAGGATGCCAAGGAAGAATATCAGATGGGGGTGTATTTCGTGAGACCACATTTTACAAGAAAATGGAAAATAAGACCTTGAATCTACCACCTCCAGAGCCTTTGCCAGGAAGAGAAGTAGACCTACCGTTTGTTCTCCTGGCGGACGATGCATTTGCTCTAAGTGAAAATTTGTTTAAAACGTACCCTGGTCTTTCATTGGACAAAGCCTCTCGAATTTTTAATTATAGGCTTAGTCGTGCACGTAGAATTATCGAAAATACATTCGGCATAATGTCCTCAGTATTTAGAGTCTTCCGAAAGCCATTACTTTTGAATGTAGAGAACACGAAGCTCGTAACTCTAGCCTGCTGCTATTTACATAATTTCTTAAGGAAAAGAAAAGACTCGCGAATGATTTATACCCCGCCAGGATCTTTTGACTGTGACAGGCAAGACGGAACAATAGCTTTTGGCAGCTGGAGAACTATTACTGAAGGAGACTCTGGAATTATTAATCTTCGGAGAATTCCTAGAAGGGCACCACAAAATGCAAAAAATGTCAGAGATGAGTTTAGAACTTACTTTATGTCGAGAGAAGGACAAGTGTCGTGGCAAGACGCTTGCATTTAATCAAGCAAGAAGGACCTTCATGAATTTTCCATTGTGCACATAGTAATTTCCATTGTAAAAAACTGAAGCGCAGAGGTGTTTTTGTTCTTAGTTAAGACTTCTTAATATTATTATGTTAAACTCTAAATGAGTTCATTTTCTTATTTTCAACCATACATATGTCGCCATGTATCATGTATATGCAGAAAGTAGATTAAGATTAAAGAGAAAGAGAGAGAGAGAGAGAGAGAGAGAGAGAGAGAGAGAGAGAGAGAGAGAGAGAGAGAGAGAGAGAGAGAGAGAGAGAGAGAGAGAGAGAGAGAGAGAGAGAGAGAGAGAGAGAGAAAGCGATATCAATGAAATAAAATAAATTGAATAACATTTCCAATGTCTTATCCATTTATATGAATCCTGCTCGCGTGTATATCCATGACACACACACACACACACACACGTCAGCACACACACACGCATTAGTATAAGCAATAAAATAACTCTCCTCATAAATGAATATTAACACATGTTATAACATTCAAATAAAAGCAACTACAATATGAATATGATATGTACAAACCTGAGAAATGTCCTCTTCAGTGGACAGTCCCTTTTTAGGTGCATCGACTTCAAGCAAGAAGGTGAGAGAATTGTAGTGAATCCATTGTTCGCTTGTAGCTGATCCACTTTTCTTTTTCTGTATTTGTGGAATGTAGTGCGCAGATTTTTCACTTTATCCTTTATTTCTTTCACATCACAATTAAACACTTTAGCTAGATCCTCCCAGATCTTAACTTTCTTTTGTTATCCTTGTATGCTGGGTCACATAAATCCCAGAGGACTCTCCTCTCCCGGTACTCCTCAATCACTTTTTTAACCGTGTTTATGTCCCACACAACCATCGCGAGCGAGGCAACCAGGCAACTGAACCCATCAGCTGCGGATAGCCGGCGACCGTTGGCAAATTGGTAGCAGGCAAACTCTGGTTGCCAGGCAACCGGGCAAACAGAGGCAACCTGATAGCATGCTACCAGTTAGCATGCTACCAGGTTGCTAGTGTTTGCCTCGGTGTAAACGTACCTTAACGAGGCTGTCTGTGTGTCTATTCTACCACTACCACTACAGATTCTAAGAGTTAGAGGATGGAGGACACTAGGGGTCAAGGAAGGAAAACAAGAGAGCATAGGGAGAAGGAAAGGCTAAGATGTGATAGGAAAGGATGAAAGAGAAATTATACTATTCACTAAAAAAAAAAAAGAAAAAAAAATTATGTAGGCACAAAGTATGTTATATAAGGGGTTGCTGCAAGGTGATTGTCCAACCTTTGTTTAAAAGTTTCTATTGTATTACTATCGACAATATGTGCTGGGAGAGTTCCAGACATTTACAATTCTATTGAAGAAATAATACTTAGCCTTGTCTGATCTGAAACGCTTACCTATAATCTTGTAACTATTATTTCTAGTGGTATTGGAACTGTCAATGATGAGATAGTTGTTTACATTTACGTTATCAAAGCCCCGACACATCTTAAACAGTTCAATTAAGTCTCCTCGCATTCGCTGTTTCTCTAAACTGAACAAGTTGAGTTCCCTCAACCGCTCCTCATAAGACTTGTTCCGCAGTCGTGGGATCAACTCTTCTTTGGACTCTCTTCAGCTTGTCTATATCTTTCCTGTAATGGGGTAACCAGAACTGGACGCAGTACTCAAGTAGAGGTCGGACAAGTGTATTAAACAATGTGAGAATTACCCCTTCTGATTTGAATTCGAAAGTCCTACCAATAAACCCAACCAATTTATTTGCTGTTTTAACTACTTCCGAGCAGTGTTTACTTGACTTGAGGTCTGAGGTAATTATAACGCCCAAGTCCTTTTCCTCATTAACCCTGAGAAGCTCAGTACCGTTCATTAAGTAATCAGTGTGATCGTTATTACTACCAATGTGCAACACTTTACATTTATCTACATTGAAGCTCATCTGCCACTTGTCTGACCAAGTGGCTAGACACCAAGTGTCCAAGTGACCAAGTGGCTCAGACAGCCAGTCTTCAAGCCAATTGAGAAGTTTTCCATTTATACCATGTGACTTCAATTTAGCTAGTAGCCGCTTGTGGGAAACTTTGTCAAAAGCTTTTTGAAAATCTAGATACACTATATTTACTGCTTTTGTTTCGTCATACATGGTGAAAACATCACAGAAGAAATCAAGCAGATTAGTTAGACAAGAACGTCTGTTTCGGAAGCCATGCTGAGTCATTGATTACATCATTTTCCTCTAGAAAGTTCACTAAATTATTGTGAATTACTGGAGGGAGGAAGGGGAGGAGGAAGAGGAGGAGGAGGTAGAGGAGGAGGAGGAGGAGGAGGAGGAGGAGGAGGAGGAGGAGGAGGAGGAGGAGGAGGAGGAGGAGGAGGAGGAGGAGGAGGAGGAGGAGGAGGAGACAGAAAGAGGAAGGAGGAGGAGAGAAGAGAGAGGAGACAGAAAGAGGAAGGAGGATGGGAGGAGGGAAGGAGGGAAGGGGGAGGAGGGAAGGAAGGAAGGGGGAGAAGAAAAGGGAAAGGGGAGGGAGGGAAGGAAAGAAGGGGGAGAGAGAGAGAGAGAGAGAGAGAGAGAGAGAGAGAGAGAGAGAGAGAGAGAGAGAGAGAGAGAGAGAGAGAGAGAGAGAGAGAGAGAGAGAGAGAGAGAGAGAGAGAGAGAGAGAGAGAGAGAGAGAGAGAGAGAGAGAGAGAGAGTGTTCCCCATTCTCCTGACTTAATTAAGATTCCAATTTTTAGTATCAATACAAGCAAACAGTTATATGAAAGGCGACAGTGAAATTGAGTTTGTTGGAAATAGAAAATTATACAAATCCTAAGAAAGAGTAGCTGAGAAATTAAACCAATCCTAAGAAAGAGTAGCTGAAAAATTAAACCAATCCTAGGAAAGAGTAGCTGAGAAATTAAACCAGACATGTTTTTTTCTACAGTTACATTTGTGCAAGAGTGCCTTTATGCCAGGGCACTGCTCTGCCTAGGCTCCTAAGTCTCTTAAATTCTCTAGTCCATCTTTTACAACCAGAGTAATTTCTTCTCACTCAAGTCAAGATTCATGGACACAATATGCATCACTAAATAACAAGAAGTGTGCTCCATCTTACCTCAATGTTGCCACCAACCCTGGCCAGCAGGGGCGGCAGGGGACGGTCCCTGTCATGGCGATCTGCCCTACGTCGGGACCGCCTGTTGCCGTCACCTATAAAATGTACAAAAATGAGTAAATGTGAAACAAATTATATCTCAAAATGCTCATCACTGCAACTAATTCTCCCACTTGAAGATTGATTTACATCAGGAAAATCCTTGTGACTGTTTTGTGCATCTCCCATGGAGAGAGAGAGAGAGAGAGAGAGAGAGAGAGAGAGAGAGAGAGAGAGAGAGAGAGAGAGAGAGAGAGAGAGAGAGAGAGAGAGAGAGAGAGAGAGAGAGAGAGAGAGAGAGAGAGAGAGAGAGAGAGAGAGAGCTTGTCAGCTACCATACTGATGATATTGTGCAGTCATTTTCACATGCTGAAGAGATGAAATGAGTATCTGTAACAAAGCTGTGGCTCTACTGAACACAGCTGCCCTCTCTACCCTCACTCCTCTAATCTGTCCTATGAATTATTCCTCTAACCTGTCCTATGAAAGACTAAGTCAAACCTGTTTATTATATTGGCCACATTACCAATACCTTCCATCACTTCCCTGTCGCAATGAATTCTTATCATATGCACGAAATGAATTACAAAACACCAACCTCTTAAGTAGGTAATGCTGCAATCTTGTAAGAGGTTACTGGGTAGTAATGCCTCCACCCACTGCCATAATGTCTTTTTTTATGTAATAGGGCCACTGGCCAAGGAGAAAAAAATAATGATAAATAATAAATAAATAAAAAAAAATGTTTTGATTATTTTACTTTTTACCATAGTTTCTTGCTACATACAAACTATGCAGCTGCAGAGACCCTGAAGCCACCAGCAGCACCCAAGCTGCCATTATTATTAATTTTCTATTATTATTAAAAAAAATGTGTTGAGTATCAATAGATCTACTGAAATTATGATTAATCACCAGAAATTCAGATATATGGATTTTGCCATATTCTCCTGAAATTTGGATCAGGACTCCAGAATGTGTCCTGTATGTGTGATGCTTTGCCCCTATCAAGCTCAAGCTGTACGTGGTGTCATGTGTTAGGCTCAGGCCACTCAACGATAAGTCATGGATACTGAAGAAGATAAACACTCCCAGAGCAAAGGTAAGACATTCATGGCGTTGTTATGATATGGAGGGTGTATTTCACCTGTTAGTGTTCTTAGGGACAGAATTTTGAGAGTAAAGAGAGTGAAGAGTCTGTGCTCTTCACTCTCTGCTTTCTCTTATGACGACACCAAGACTTTGTTGTTTTCTCTCATGACACCTGGGTGAACTATGGAATCTCACCTTGGGGTTGGTTGATCTCATAAATTTTACACATTTCCATTTTTATCCATTTTGTTTGTCTAATTTATAATTTTTAAATTGAATGTATGTCTTAAAGGGATAATGCTACTCTATTATATGTATAATCATGTCAAAGAAAGTACACTAATATATTTATGAATTTAGCTTTTTTCCTCTTAAAGTCCAACAGATTGATACATTTAGATGTTAATGAAGGGCTTGGAATCCACTCATCATAGTTTCACAACATAGGGGGTACCTAAACAAAATTTTGTATTAGGCCCCTGAAAGGCTTGCAACAGCCCTGTTCTCCACTGTGGGACATATCTTTCTCCTCATCCACCTCACTGCTAGGGGAAACAATGAGGTAGATGACAAAAATTAAATGTCAATGGAAGTAGAAAGGAGCCAAAACATGAGACAAGACAGTGACAGATGGTAACTGCTACACAATATCTACTTATAGCCTTGCATCAGCACACCCAGGCACACTTAGGGCCCATTTATACACATCAGTGACATATCATTTCTGTGAGCACTCAGTGCTTCAGTGTCAGTGAAAAAAATATCATTACTTTGAATTCTGCTGACACATTCACACGTCTGGCGCAGTACCGTGTTTTGAGTCTTTGTGTCAGTTCTGTCTCCATCCTGTGAAAAAAATATCACCGCCACTGATATTCTTTAGTATTTCATGGACACCGGACGAGTGCTGTGCATGATGAATGTACTTTCTTTTCTTCCATGCTTCATGTACCCACATTCTTTTCTTTGGCTTATACTCAGCCTCTTCCTCTTCATCAAGAATTATGGCAATCTGCCAATTCCACGTCGGAAAACTTTGCCATCTTGGAAATCAATGATGCAGTATGGAAGTGTATGAACAGACATCACTGAAGTATCACAGATTTCACTGGACTGACACGGCACTGATACGTCACTGATGTGTGTGAATGGGCTTTTATAGGTTGCTGTTTTGTGATTTATCTCATGCCTTTAGGAGTTGATGGTGATTGGGAAATAATGGAGAATGTTGGTGATGTACATGTATCATTTGTAATGAATTTGATTGTCACTAGTAAGACAAGATAGATGAGTTACAATGAAGGGAGCTGATGGGTGAGGCTAGAAGTGCTGAGTAGCACCACTTCTTGGATACCAAAATTAATTTCATCAACAAATAAAAGAAACCATGTTTACTTTATCTCTTCATACAGAATTATGATTTGCTAGAAAATAAAGTTTTAAGTTATCCCATAAGGAAAAGTCAACTCTCCAAGGGCTCACAAGTACTAGTCACTCAATACAAGCCTTTACTGTAATAATGAAAACAATACTGTAATAACAATTTACCTTCTCCACTGATGACCCAGGTATGAACCATTGGAGTGTAGATAATATAAGTGCTTCTGGTGATGATAATGTATGCGAGAATTAAGGTGATAATGTTGGTGGAAGATGAAGTCCCTGCCACAATTTCCACCATCCTGCAGCAGGGTGGTAATAACAGCTACTTCCCAATCTCCAATACCTCCACTCCTTGAGATTTATTAGGCAAGGTAGTGGAAGTACTGGGGATGCAATTATCAGAGGCACAATTAAGTGGCTTGAAAAAGTCATGTATTTTCTTCTGTTTGGGTCTGACAGACCTCTGTGCCTTGCCATTAGTACCAGACTCCTTGATACACATGTTGAGCTGTTTATGAGGAAGGAGGGGAGCCCTAGAACTGGTTAAGATTGTTGCAATGTGACTGGCTAACTTTGGAGATTCAGCAGTTAGACTAGGTTGGATCCCATCCTTTGAAAATGACTGAAGAGAAATATTCTCATTGGACTGGATTAGACCAAATTCACTCGACTTCATGAGGCTTTTCTTGGCGGATTCAGACAAATTTTTCTTGCAAGGTTTCTTGGGTTGCACCTTATCACAATGGATTAGGATTTCCTTAGCAGACTGCACTGGAACTTGTTTGCTAGACACAGATGAAGCTTTCCCACCAGACTGGACTGGAACTTTTTTAATCTTCCAGCATGTTGTCACTTCAAAAGATGCAAAGTAAAATGCTTTTAACAACTGAGCATGTGAAATTAAGTAATAACATTACTATATATGCCTCCTATTTTCCTCAATTACACAAATACAGTATTTCCATGATCTGACAAATTTACAAAGGGCAATTATTAAATCAAACTGCCACTAGGCTTCTTTGTGTCAATGCTGTTTTGTAATTATATTGTTGGCAAGCACATCCCTTTAAGGAAACAAAACTGTTCTTTTCAAAAATTCTGTTAGATCAGTAGATATTAACCAGCCAACTCATGATTAGGTTATTACTATCAGCTGACTTATCCTTTGCTTAGTGTTTATCTAAACACAAAATATGCAATTCCATTTTCATCAATCTCACCTTGGCCCTTTCTAATGACATCCTTTTCCCTCTCCATCACACACCCATTCACTGCCCACACTTTGTAAGTAAAACTGAGCCTTTCAAACAGGTATCCTTTTAAAACTGGAACTGTCAAATCAAGTTTTTACAGAAAATTCAATGAATATATCTTTCAACTTGCATAAAGAAAAAGGTAAAGACACAACCTGACTACAATCATTATTATCAAATTTTCCTAACCTCTCTGCTATAAGTTTCATTTACCATACAACTAAAGGTAAGTCAGTTTTACAACTGCATCTACAGTACGGTACACGACAACAAACATGATTCGTTCCAATGTAGTGTTCGTTGTGGCAAATGTGTGTTATGGCAAGTGAAGAACTTATGGGGGAAAATTAATTGGTTCCAGAGAACTAGAAAACAATATAAAAAAAATTCCATAATTTTTAAAAAATACAGCAAAACAAGCACATTTACATTTGAGATTATATAACAAATATACTCTGTACCCTGCCAAGTTTCACGCCTAGTCCTAAATTCTTACTAAATTCTTTCACACTGCTTTGACAAGTATGGGTCACATTTACTCACTACTGGCATCATGCGTATACATAGAGTAAACCACCACATATCAGAGCTCTCTCTCTCTCTCTTCCTTTTCCTTTTGATCTTTTCTGGAGAATTATTTCACCTCTCTCTCTCTCTCTCTCTATCTGAAAGTAAGAACAATCCTAAGGATTGCTAAAATAGAATGAGACTGATTGAGAAGGAAAATGGAATTACTTATATGAGAGTGAGAAAGGATGAAGCAAAAATGACATAAAATGAATGTTGGGGAGAGAGAGAACGAGGTATTACTCCCTAGTCTCTTATTTCTGACAGATAACAGGAAGGGGAGGTGACAGGGAGGGAAGTTTGAAACAAGATGAAAGAAGGGAGAGGAAAGGAAAAAAGGATGAAAGAGCAGGCGCCGGATATATGAGCAGTGGCTCACACAGCTGTTGAGTTAGTCTTACGAGTTTTAGTGTCTTCCAATTAGATTTTTATTAAAATTTCAGTGCTCGCATGAATGGTAAGTTTGTCATGCCAGTTTTGGTTCATTATTCTGATTAAATATTTATTAAAATTCCAGTGCTCACATGAACAGTAAGTTCGTCTTGCCAGTTTTGGTTCGTTATTCCGATTAAATATTTATCAAAATTCCAGTGCTCACACGAGTGGTGAGTTCATTATGCCAGTTTTGGTTCATTATTCTGATTACATATTTATTAAAATTTTTGTGCGTTATTGCAGTTGTACATTATGACGACTGTGCATTGTCGTGTACCATACTGTATTTTCACATAATAGATATTACCAATCTGGAATACTCTGTCCTTGAGTATCTTTATACCAACAATGCAGTACTGCAATGTGGTATGTAGCCAAGGACTGGAAATGGGAATGGTTGCACAAGTGTCCTGTCCTCTGACATACATGACATATGAACACCTTAAGTTGAGAAATTCAATACATTTGAACATCAGAATTGCAATTGTGAAGCTCATTTTATACATCTGTAATACATCTATTTAATTTTGATGACAATTTGATGGACTACACCTTCTAACCTAATAGAATATAGCACAATCTTTCATTAACTCCATTTACGACCTATATCAGCATTATAATATTTTCCACTACATAAAGTGCAGTGAATAATATGTGATATTTCATTTGCTAACAAATAAAGCCCCATAGCTAGCTTCCTTAGTTTGAAATCACTTTTGTAGGTGTGTGTTGGATGGGTGGTGTTGAGAAAGATGTCCCAGAGACCAGACATGTCCCATCTTTTCTTGAAACAAATCAGTTATAGGATGAGAGAGAGAGAGAGAGAGAGAGAGAGAGAGAGAGAGAGAGAGAGAGAGAGAGAGAGAGAGAGAGAGAGAGAGAGAGAGAGAGAGAGAGAGAGAGAGAGAGAGAGAGAGAGAGAGAGAGAGAGAGAGAGAGAGGATGCTAAGTTTAACGTGTGTATTTTATAAAAAAAATAATCCTATAATTTTATAACCATTGTTTGTTAGTAATGTGGTTGCAAGACTTATTACTATTTATTTAATATCAAAATCAGTAGTAATGTGTGTGATATCAGTGAATGTACGTTAGAGTACATCAGACATTGTCAAGATGCAACATGAATCAACCTGCTAGCCACAGTCCCCTGCCTGACAGCTCACATCACGCTCTCCCACTAGTCTCCCTCCTGCAGTCTTCTCATTAGGTCGTCATAATGGAGAACCAAGAGGAAAGTGATACAGATGATTCTGTAGTTGATAAAGACTACGAACCGTCTTCAAATGAATGTGATGAAGAAGGGGACATCCTAGGTAATAAACTATATTTTTCTTCAGTTTATAGACTCAGATATTGCAAATTTTACGATTACGTTAATAAATTTAATAAAAAAAATTTTATGAATAGTATTTATTAGGCTAAGAATGGCATTATATTCATTAAATTTGTGCTGACTTGTTATAATTCTTTCATAACAGATGATGTACCGGCAACAGGAAGACGTCAAAGTAGAAAGCGTTTAAGGCAACCCTCACTGTGGGAGAGAAATGTTCGCAAAAAGAAGAAAGCGAGAGGAGAAGAACATGTATCCACAACAGGAAAACTGAATAAAGCTCAACCTATGAGAAGTCCATGCTGAGAAAGCTGTCGGAGAAGGTGCTATGAGAAGTTTAAAGAAGAGGATCGGAGGAGGCTATACCAGGATTATAGAAATGCGACACCTGAAGAACAAAATCAAATCCTTTGTGGTTTGATTATTGAAGAAAATAAGAAAAGTCAGCGGTTGCGAGGCAGTGAAGGTGAAAGCCGAAGAAGATTTTCAAGGCACTACTTTCTTAAAGAAGCAATACCTGAAAAGGAAGTATGTCAAAAGATGTTTTTATCTACTTTTGGTATTACGCTCAAGAGAGCTAGGATTGTTACAGAGAAGATGCGACAGTCTGGAAGTGGCATTGTAGCACCAGATGGAAGAGGAAAACATGGGAAACAGAAGAAAATATCTCCCAAATCACTAGAGATGATTAAGAAGCATATCAACCAGTTTCCGGCCTGGAAAAGTCATTATGCTAGGGCAGACTCAGAAAGAAAATATTTGAATCCAGATCTCACAATAGCTCAGATGTATCGATTGTACCAAAAATACTGCCATGAAAACAACTCACCACCAGAAAAAGAATCAATGTACAGAAAAATCTTCAATGAAGAGTTCAATCTGTCCTTCCATCACCCATCCCAGGACACTTGTGAAAAATGTGATACTTTTAAGGCATCTCTAATGACTGCTAGTGAGGATGATAAAAACCGCATTGAAGAAGAGAAAGCAAAACACCATGAACTAGCAGAGATGGCTTACAATGAAAAAAGAGCTGATAAAGAGCTTGCTCTTAAAAACAAAGGAATTGTTACTGCATCCTTTGACCTCCAGAAAGTATTGCCTTGCCCAATGTTGCAGACAGGAATAGTTTACTACAAGAGACAACTTGCTGTATATAACTTAACCATTTTTGAAACAAGTGTGGATGGAAATAAAGCACACTGCATGATATGGGATGAAACTATTGCTAAAAGAGGTGGCCAAGAAATAGGTTCATGTGTAATGAAATGGTTGAATGGCCTCCCAGAAGACATTAAGGACATTCGACTATACAGTGACTTGTGTGGTGGCCAAAATAGGAACCATTTATTTGCAGCCATGCTTATGCATGTTTCCAGGAGTAAGGGGATAAAAATAACACATTCTTTCTTAGAACCTGGCCATACACACATGGAAGCAGACACAGTACATGCTTTGATAGAAAAATATAGAAAAACAGCTACAAACATTGAGGTGCCACGGGACTGGAGCACAACAATAAGAGCAATCCATAGAAAAAATAAGTTACAAGTGACTGAAATGCAAACAACAGATTTCATTAATTTTAAAAGTTTGTATATGTCTGCTGGCCCCCTGGTGAACTGCCACAAAGATAAAAATGGGCAACAAGTAAATTGGATGAAAATTAAGAAGATGGAATACAATCAAAATGAAATTGGCCAGATTATGTGCTGGACATCCTTTTTCCAAAATGCTGCACTGCAGCATTTTGATTTAAGAAGAAAGGAAAAAGGAAGACCACCCATTTGGATTCTCCCACAGCTTGAAGAGGGACCAAGGAAAATTCCACCCAAAAAGTTGAAGGACTTGATGGATCTCCTTCCACTTATTTCTGCAGGAAGCAGACATTTTTACAGAAGCCTGCAGGCAGCAGAAGATGCTTCAGATGATGTTTATTTAGATGAAGAACCCATTGTGTGAGTGTTATGACTGATGTCATAATGACTATGGATCATTACTTTTCTATTGAACTCTACATGTTAAAAAAATATAATTTTTTATTTATTTTGGTTAATCTACTTGTGTTTGTTAATGAATCAATCTTGGTTTTTTTTTTCAATTTCTTTAGCCATTGATTGAGGATGTTACTCAGTATGTCAAAAATGTATCAATTTTTGTTTAGTGATTGATTATTCTACTTGAGTTTGTAAATTAATCAATCTTGTTTTTTTTTTCACTTTTCTTTAGCCATTGATTTAGGATGTTTTCTTTCATTCCAAGCAAGAATATTACAGATATTGTAAGAATAGCTACTAGAACGATATAGTTTAACTTCAAAATGTTTAAAAAAATTTTCTCCATACATGCAATTTTTTTTTTTTTTGCACAATTTGCAGGAATTAAAATTTTCAGTTTGGTCTATTTTTTTTTCTTCAAAGTGAAAACAATAATGCAATGCCTTGGACAGGAAATAGCAGGTTAAAAGGCAAGTAATCACGAAAAAAAAAAAAGCTTTCGTTTGCTGTACTTGCCTGATTTTTAATAAAGGAAGCAATTTTTCAAATGCGTTTTCCTCAAAACATGGTTTTATGACATTGGCCCTTCTTGTTCTCAGCCCTAGAATTATTAACATCATTGGGTGCAAGAAAGGCTGGAGTTGACATTGGCCTCTCACGTGGCCCTCTATGGTTGTAGTAAATGAATGCAACAAGGGCCAATCTCAACATTGGCCTTTCTAGCATGAATATTTTCATTTGTTACTCGACTTTGGCTAGAATAGAGCGCTTATTGTAGCTCCCTGAACCCACGGACGACATTGGCCCTTATAGCACTGATACAGATATAAATTTTTAGTTTAGTGATGGTCTTATCTTCAATTGGCCATTTTTTGACATTGGCCTTTCTTGTTCTCAGCCCTAGATTTGAAAATACAACTACTCTTCCAAAGTATTTGAACGGTAATGAGAATACAGGTGCTCCCCAGCTTACAAACACCTGAATTATGAACACATGTCGGTCAGGAGAAATCCTGGGTCACATGTAGCATCAAGGTCAGGAAACACCATGTTGTTTACACTACCTGCTGCACTTGTGACAAGATGGCTCACCCCTGCCCAACATTCCACTCCCTACATGGCACCTGCCTGTGACTTGACGCCAGCCTCTGGCCACCCAACCCTGACCACATGGAGAGTAAGGTCAAGCCTCGTCTCTGCCTGCCTTTGTCTGCAGCTGTGCTCCGACCTGCTCCATCTGCCATGGGCTCCCAGTGAGGTTGAGAGCACCAGCTGTTACCTGACCCCACTACCCACATGGGGAGTCTACTCCCAGTCTTGCCAGTCCTCATCCGCCCAGCCTTGGAGGCGGACAGAGTCCTCATGCAGCCAGCCTTGGGCATGGATGTACAGCTCCTGGCAACTCACCTTATCTTTGTTATAGTTTTGTTTCATTATATTAATATGCTGCACCAGCACTACCACCATGTTTCCCTGGCACACCTTTTGGCACCACCACCTCAACAAGTACACACTGCCACATAGCTGTCACCCCAAATATGAAGCCAAAACACACACACACACACTCATACAGTTCTAAGTGTTGTGAAGCCATTCCACTGTGCCATGCAGAATGTGAGAACAAAACGCACACAGTGTGGCAGCACCACAAAGCTGTAACATGCTGAATGTGAGGACAAAACACACACACACAGTGGTAGGCTATGTGGCTGGCATAAATAAGGGGTTTTCAATGTTTTCAATACCCCCAAGAACTGTGACACTCAAGTTTGGAAGAAAGCAAGCACAAACTCAAGAGGGTACTTTACATCCCACAATATTTTTCAAATTAACGACTTATGAACATCTGTCTAAAGGTAGGTTGCCACACGCGCACTTTTTGGGCACGACGTGGCACGAGGTGAGTGCGCGCCACACCGCGAGTAGAAACAGTACAGAAACAGAGACGTCGGGTACATTGCGCGCAAGGGTGTGGCGATGTGGCACGAGGTGAGCCCGACCTGGGCACGAGGTGTTGCGAGACGTGACACGAGGTGATCACGACGTGGGCACGAGGTCATCGCGACGTGCACACGAGGTGTGGCCCAACCCGACGACCCGTTTTGAGGGGTCGCACAGGCATTTTAATTAATTACGAGGTTGTTGCCGATGTACTGTCACGATATGTCACGGGGTGTTGTGAGGATGCGTCCAATATTTGCAGCGCCTCCCAAGCGGTATATAAAGGGTGGGGAATGATGATCAAGTCACTCAAAGCTAGACTGGCAAGCAGGGAAGATGGAGGAAGAAAACTACAGACAAGAGGCTCAAGTACTGATGGCAGGAATCCTGATGGTGGCTGCTGCATTGCTGCTGCGAAGAAGACGTCTACAGCAACCTCCCGTGCCACCCCAGCCACGAGCAAGAAGACCCAGAACAATATGGTGCCGTGAATGGCTTACGAGACGATCGATGCATGGCGATTTTCACCACCTGCTGCAGGAGCTCAACCGAGAAGACACCAAGGGCTACAAGAACTTCCTCCGCATCAAACCTGAACTTTTCGGAGAGATGGTGGACCGGCTTACTCCAATCCTCGCCAAAAAAGCCACCAGAATGAGAGAGCCCCTGTCAGTGGGGTTGAAGTTGGCTGTCACCCTCCGATTCCTGGCATCCGGCAATTCATATACGAGTCTGCAATACAGCTTCAGGGTCTCCAAAACCGCCATCTGTAGATTCGTACCTAAAGTCTGCCAGGCCATAATTGACATATACAAACCTGAGGTGCTCAAGTGCCCAAGAACTCCAGAAGAATGGAATCAAGTTGCCGAAGGATTCTCAAAGAGGTGGAACTATCACAAGTGTGGAGGTGGTCTGGATGGCAAGCATGTTCGAGTGAAGAAGCCCTGGCATGCAGGATCACTGTTCTTCAATTACAAGAAGTTCCACAGCATTGTCCTCATGGCCGTCGCAGATGCAAACTACAAGTTCCTGTACGTCGACGTAGGTGCTGAAGGAAGTGCTGGTGATGGAGGAACTTGGTTCAAGTGCACCCTTCACGATGCCATCGCGCAGAAACGAGTGGGATTTCCAGAGCACAGCTTCCTGCCGAGTGACGACACGCCAATCCTATTCCACATTGTTGCTGATGATGCCTTCGCCCTCAAGACCTGGCTTATGAAACCTTACTCACATCAATCCCAGGTATACGAAGGAAAAATCTTCAGCTACAGGTTGTCTCGCGCCCGTCGTGTGGTGGAAAATGCTTTCGGTCTCCTGCAGTCACGATTTAGTCTTCGGCACTACCATGCTACAACGACCTGCAGTTGTCAAAATTGTCACCATGTGTGGGTGTGTGATGCACAACCTGATATTGGACCGCTACTCAAATTTTCATCCCCAAGAAGTCGACTGCGAAAATGGTGACCATAACGTGATTGATGGATCGTGGAGGAACATACCAAATCTGATGCAACGCCTCCAAACTTGACGGGGAACAAATCCAACGAGAGAAGCAAAGGCCGTCCGAGACTACCTGGCTTTGTACTATGCATCAGAAGCAGGCGCAGTTCCCTGGCAAGAAAGGATGGTATATCCAAGAGGACGACCAGCAGACGAACAAAGGATGGAGCAATATAATTAAATAAATAAATAATATATATATATATATATATATATATATATATATATATATATATATATATATATATATATATATATATATATATATATATATATATATATATATATAAGCTGTGTTAATAAATGTTATCTGTGTATTTGATAATAAAGAAACCGATTAAGCTTCCTTGACTTTGAATTATACCCCAAAATATAAACTATATACATTATAGGAATATCATATTTGGGTGGGAGGGAATGGGAAAGGAAATAAGAGTAAAATAGAATATATGTTAAAAAAAAATTTTAAATATGAATTTAATGTTTACAAAAATTATTAACTTATTAAATAATAGGCAAATCTGGATAATTAAACACCTTCATTTATTAATTACATAAGACTTTGGTCTAAAATTGTTAAGATCGTCTGGTTATAAGATTAAAATTTTAGCAAAGAATTTTTCATATTTACGACATTGAAATAAAATCTATACTTGATGGATATATCAAAGCTATAAAATGTTCATATATATATATATATATATATATATATATATATATATATATATATATATATATATATATATATATATATATATATATATATATATTATGGGGACAGTACCTTTTCCATGTGTGATTCTCTGATTTAATTTTCCAAGTGTTTTACCTTTTACCAGTTATTATTTCAATACCTTATTTATATATTCAGTTATTATTTTCCAAGTTCTTTATTACCAACTCTTCATTATTCCCTTTTATCTGTTATCATTTCAAATCCTCAATTTTCAATCCATTTCTTAACTTCCCAAGTTTTAGTATATTTTTTTTCTCTTTTACCATTTATGTCCCAATTATTTATATTCAGTTTGTAGTTTATAATTTTTTTTACTGGTAAAAGGAAACATTAAAAAAGTGTTTTTAATGTCTCCTTTTACCAGTTATTATTTTATATCCATACTTATATTATAAATGAAAAGGGAAAAAATATAGTTGTTTTTTTCATATTTATTTCATACATTTTAACATATTTTTATATGCAATACATTTTTATTTTGTTTACATTTACTCGTCGCTATCCTCCGCCTCGTAGCCCTTCGGCGTCTCGATCATGGGGGACATTATGGCCTTTTTCGCCGGCGATTTCGTCTTCTGGCCCTGGAGTTTGGTGGTCATACTTGTGTGCTGCAGGGTCTTGACGGGGGACGGTGAACAGCCGAGTATAGATTCCCACTGTATTGGGGTGGGCACCTGCTGCTGCTGTGGCTGCTGAGGGAACTGTTGCTGTTCTGATTGTTGAGGCTGGTATTGTTGTTGAGGCTGTTGGTACTGTTGTTGTTGGTATTGGGGCGCGAGTAATGTGGCTGCTGGTACTGCGGCTGATGATAGACTGGAGGAGGAGGAGGAGGAGCAGGAGCAAGAGTAGGCGGTGCAGGAGGCTGCCACAGGTGCGATGGGCTCGCAACTCCTAGTAGCATGGGCACAGAATCCAGCAACCTCCTCGGGTCTTTAATAGCACTCCTGGCCATCACTGGTTCCTCCATGAGGCTGATCATGTACGCGATCTTGGAGAAGAGTACTCCATGATGCATGGGGGAAACCTTCTTCAGGCGAGTGTACATAAATTCAACAAACTGCCGGATGTCAGCGTCAGGTCCCTCGACTGGTGGTTTTCGTGTAGCTAGCAGCTGTGCACTCTGGAGTAGTTCTTGGATGGCACTGCTCTCCTGGGTAGATTTGGTGGATCGTGGGCTGGATAGTTCCTCCTCCTGCCGTTCCTTCTTCCTCTTCCTCCTGGCAATTGAGTGGGCCGATAGGACAGACTCATGGCTGGAGGAATCTTGATCGTCACTTTGTCTGCCGAAGTCATCACTAGGGTGCGTACTTTCGTGGGCGATGTGACCTGCCAGGAAGCCCCAAACCTCGACGATCTTCTGCTCCCTCTGCATCCTCGGCCTGGCTGCTGATCCACTCTTGCTCTCCCTCTTCTCGATTTTCCCAAAATCTGTTCTCTTCTTGTCCACCACCTTCTTCACCTGCTGGTGGGAACAGTCCGAGAAAGTTTGGGCCAGGTCCTTCCAGAGGCTCTCCTTCCACGCCGGATTCAGCCACTTCTCGTTCCGCTTATCGTAGAGCTCTGAATGCAACTGGACGTAGTTTGCTATCTCCCTCAGTTGGTCGTCGTTGAAGGGGTAGTCCTGAACGTCTTTCTTGGATGGCCGAGTGCGTTTCCTGGAGAGCCCAGCAACAGGTTGTACCTTCACCACTTCCACATCAGGAACGTCATTGTCGTCAGGAACCTCAGGAGGAACATCACCAGTTTCTTCCTCCTGCAGACTTGGGGAAGACTCCTGCTGCTTGCCTTTCTTGGGCATCTTGGAAAGGTTGGCTGGAGATGGGAGGGTTCTTCTTCTGTCTGTGTTTGCGAGATAAGTGACCATGTGGCCCACGGGTGCTGTTTATATACCCCTTGGATCAGGTCACGTGAGAGGCAATTATACAGCTCACCACCACCTCGCGCTAACTTTGTGCCCACCTCGGACTAACGTCGCGCCCACCTCGCACTAACCTCGTACCACCCCGCACCACACCTCGTGACACCTCGCGCCCAGGTAGCACGAGCTCGCACCACTGCGCGCCAGGCACGACGTCATGCCAATAGGCGCGAGGTGTCTCGAACAGGGTACGAGGTGTCACGAGGTGATGGCACGAGGTGGGGCCGACGTCGCCACTTCGTACCACGTCGGGAAAAAAAATGAAACTGTTTTAATTTTAACGCGATGTCGTGCCACCTGCCTCGACTTCCCCGACTTGGTGGCAAGAGGTCTGCACGAGCTGCCGCGCTGTTGGGCATGAGTTGGCGCGAATTGGGTGCGCACTCACCTCGTGCCACGTCGTGCCCAAAAAGTGCGCGTGTGGCAACCCGCCTTAAGACCTAACTCATTCTTAACTTGGGAAATGTCTATACTTTGATTTCTAATAATAATTATTCAAATGTGAATATGAATAGATCTCAATATTGCATTAAAATATTAATATTTCATCCTTGAGCTGTTGTCTTATTATCTTTGTCAAAATAAATCTGCATTTCCAATATACAGATTTCATCTAAAAGATACACAAAAATAAAATGCAAATATCTACGAAAGTAAAGCTGGGGTCTAAATTCTGTTTCCTGTGGCATTATATCAGTCCCAAACAAAAACATATTGCTATGCATCTTTTGGAACAAAATTAAAAACAAGCTACACACACAGTCAGTATTCTAGGAAGTTGTTTTTTGGCAGTATTCCATCTGAAGTTCAGCTGAACTTAAAATGAACTTAAGGTGTTCATGGAGAAGATTTCATAGACCATGCAGTAGTCCCACATTATCAGTTAACAATGAAGGCAAAAATGCAAGCATGCTTCACTATAAAAATCTAAAAACTGTTTCTGTGTACTTACTTTCATTCTTCTCATCAAACTCGTCATCGTTATCATTATCAGACGGCAGCGAGAAATCAGAATTGTAATCAGAGCCTTGTTCTTGCCAAGTGAGGTCTTCACGACCATCTGCTGCATCATTGTAATTCACCTGCCACACAAAAATACAATTAAATATGACATGTTGGAGTTTCTTCAGAAAATAAATGACAGGGATGCATGGCCAATATCTGATCACTTTCATAAGAATATCAATAATGTGAACCATCCTGGCAAATACATATCAACATTTCATGAAGAAAAACTCACCTGCTTTCGGACACGTTTGCCTTTGCCCAAGGTGCGGGCAAGATCTTCCTGTTGCTGTTCAAAATGATGCCGTAGGAGACGCTCCCAATACTGTGAGTCAGTATTGTCTGCCTCCTGCTTCAGCACCTCTACATCTTCCATTTCCTCCTGAAATGAAGGCATCATTATAGCCACAATTTCAAAGAAATCACTATTAAATGACATGAAAATATATCATAATGATGGTGATGATGATTCATTTTCAAGCACATTATGTATACTGGCATTCTTGTAATGCCATGAAACACATGATCTTATAGTCACAAGACCACTTTTAAATACTTGCCTCCTCTCCTTCCTTAGTGACATAGGAGGCCACCTTAAAGGAGCTCAGGTACTCATTGGCCCAGTTCTCCTTCTGTTCAATACCCTCCTTACTACGGTCCAACAGCTCTTCAATGGCTTGATTGTCATAGTGAATAGCCTCATCCTCTTTCCCAGACTCATCCTTGAAGAGCTCTTCAGTACCAAACCTGTGCATCATGGCTTCTATCACCAGGAGGTTCCATAAAGGTAACATACACACAAATACATCAAGGATAACAATTCTGAGCTCATGTTTTTTACTAGAAATATATTTTTCTGCTACAGTAATATAGTAGGTATCAAGATAGAGAGAGAGAGAGAGAGAGAGAGAGAGAGAGAGAGAGAGAGAGAGAGAGAGAGAGAGAGAGAGAGAGAGAGAGAGAGAGAGAGAGAGAGAGAGACTGTGATATACCCTAAGAAAATTGATAAATCTTAAATCTGGAACCAGTCTTGAATTTTAAACAAACCTAAGAATGTCATCCAACTCTTGCTTAGAAAAATTAGTGGATTTTGAACCCATGCCAGGCCGCACCACCAAGTGAGTCAACATCATCTTCCGTTTGGCTACTTGGGTTACTCGCTCTTCCACAGAGTTGCGTGTCACAAATCGGTAAATCATAACCTGAAAGAACAAAACTTAGCATATCATTGTGCAGACATCCTACTAAATATACACAACCCTGCCATAATCACATGGTGACTTATAAACAATTCTGACAGAATATTATTTGATAATAAATATCCATCAACTTTCTAATAATTTGCCACTCATTTTTTTATTTGACTTATTTATTTATTTATTTATCTATCTATTATTCTTTCTGTAAGAAGGGCACACTGACCAAGGGAGGGAGGGAGGGAGGGAGGGAGGGAATGGGGGAAAAAAGAGAGAGAGAGAGAGAGAGAGAGAGAGAGAGAGAGAGAGAGAGAGAGAGAGAGAGAGAGAGAGAGAGAGAGAGAGAGAGAGAGAGAGAGAGAGAGAGAGAGAGAGAGAGAGAGAGAGAGAGAGAGAGAGAGAGAGAGAGAGAGAGAGCCCAATGAGATGCTAGTCCCAAAAGAAAGGTCAGAAAGATCATCCAAAATTGGAGGATAAGTGTCATGAAACCTCTCTCTCTCTTGAAAGAGTTTAAGTCATAGGAACGAGGAAATACAGAAGCAGGCAGAAGTTCCAGAGTTTACCAGAAAAAGGGATAAATTAGTGAGAATACTGGTTAATTCTTGCATTAAGGAGGTGGACAGAATAGGGGCAAAATAGAAAGTCTTGTACAGTGAGGCTGCAGGAGGAGAGAAGGCATGCAGTTAGCAAGATCAGAAGGAGCAATTAGCATGAAAATAGTGATAAAAGATGGCAGGAGATGCAACATTACAGCAATGAGAGAAGCTGAAGACATCAGTCTGATTACATCTTCTCTAAATCGATGAGCAGTGTGAGTGGAGCCCCCCAAACATGTGAAGTATATTCCATACACAGATGGATGAAGCCCCCATATTGAGTTAGCAGCCAGGGGGGAAGCTGGCACACAACTCAGAACACCTAATTTCATAGCTGTTTTAGGTAAAGTTGAGATATAAAGTTTCCAGTTTAGGGTATTAGTAAAGGACAGACCAAAGATGTTCAGTGTACAAGAGGAGGACAGCTGAGTACCAATGAAGAGGTGGTAGTTATCTGGAAGACTGTATTGAGTTTATAGATGGAGGAACTGAGTTATTGCAGCACTGAACAAAACTAGCTTTCCTCCGTCCCAATCAAAAGTTTTAGAGAGATCAGAAGTCAGGGATTCTGTGGCCTCCCTGTGTAACATCTGACATGGAAAAAATCCTTTATGTACATCGACAAGTGACTTAACACTGCAATAGTGTGCTGTGACTGAAGCTCTGAAGATCCAATGATGATTCAGTGACTCACCTTATTTGCCTGACCAATACGATGAGCTCGAGAGAATGCCTGGATGTCATTATGAGGATTCCAGTCAGAATCATAGATAATGACAGTGTCTGCAGTGGCCAAGTTGATCCCCAAACCACCAGCACGAGTTGATAGCAAGAATATGAACTGCTGAGCCCCTGGTGCATTAAATCTAAAGGAGATATATAGATCATTGCCATATGTACTAAAGAAAAGGAAGATACATTGAATGACAACCACTTGATGTCAAAATCTAAACTTGCTAAGATGCCACATTATTTTTTTATTGAACAATATAGAGAATGAGCCTGTTTCCAATAAAAACAAAATAAATAAAATAAATAAATAAATAAATAAATAAATAAATAAATAAATAAATAAATAAATAAATAAATAAAAACTGGAGAAAATCTTAAATACAGAATTCAGCAAAATATACTTGAAAAAAATAAAACCAAAACTGATCAGAAACACATGAACCCATACAGCATTTAGTACATATATATACATACCTCTTAGGGGAATGTTTAGTACATATATATATGATTTCATTCTTGAGCCATATTACACCCTTCAATTTTGTTTGTATTTTGACAAGTCAGGAGTGAATGCTTTCATATACATATCTTTTGGGCTAGGAATTATTATAGACTGAATACTTCTGTAGGAAATGAGACATATTTGGGAATTATTTTGTTTTTTTATACCTATGTCAACATGCATATCTCTGCCAAAGCAATAAAATTAAATTGAAAGCTACAGTATTATAGAGGGATAAAGATTTTGGTTATAAATGTTTTGGTGCCCGAACATTGTTGTGCACAGGGCGGGTTGCTGTGTTTTGCAAAAAATCATTACATAAAAAGGTAAGTTACTTTCTCCTAGGAAGTTACTTCTCAAATTTATGATCAGTAAGGCATGAAAAATAGGAAGCAAGACCAGGGTAATCAGAAAGAAAAACTGAAAGTCATAAAATTCATAGTATTCTCTTTTCCTTGAGAACTGTGGGTGTAGTAACCATGGTCTTCAGACGTGGGGTGTTGCCAGATGCACATCCAACCATTTTGCTGAATGTACAATTCTTGTTTATTTACAGGTAATTGTAATGTAAAGAAGTACTTATCTATTACACACATTATAGGGTTGTGGAAAGTATGTAAAGGTGAGAATAAAAGCTTTAAAAAAATATAAAAATAAAATTCCAGATCCCTAGTCTGATATTGTGAGCTCTGAGAAGGGAAAAAATCCAAGAATCTAAATCGTGTGGTAGCCACACTTCCATCCATGGCATGGGAATAATATACATACATACATACATAAATATATATATATATATATATATATATATATATATATATATATATATATATATATATATATATATATATATATATATATATATACCAAACAATTTGTTATTTTTCCTCATTTTACAGGGTAAATAAAAAATATTTGAAAAAAATGCAACATGACAAGACCCCCATCTCTGACAAAGCACAACACTGTACGGGTTAATATTTACACCTCTTAATGTATATAAATGTGCTGCATGTATATTCTCAAAAATATTTTGATAAAACAAATCTGAGCTAAATCTCACAATTCCCTATAGGATACAAACCAGCTTCTTATATAAATAAGACAATACCATGGCCTAAAACAGACCTGTCAATTGCCTCCTGTCGAGCCAAGCCAGTGATGCCTCCATCAATTCTCTCATACTTGTAGCCAAGCCCTTCACAGAAATCTTCTAAAACATCCAACATTTTGGTCATCTGAGAGAAAACTAGCACACTGAAAAGGGAGACATGTGATGAACAGGAAATTCATTAGTTTACATTAGACTTGATAAGAGAATTCCAGTGAATTGTCCACAATACATTTTGAATAAACACATAGTTTACTTTAGACTTGATAAGAGAATTCCAGTGAATTGTCCACAATACATTTTGAATAAACACAAAGTACTATCCAATGAAATCACCACTACTTACCGATGACCATCTCTTTTTAACTTTTCCAACATACTTTCCAAGATAGTAAACTTCCCACTAGCCTTCACTAAGTCCCTTGTGACATACATTCCATTAGGAAGCTTTGGAGCTTCCTCAGAAGCAGCTGGGAATAAGTAGGGATGATTGCAGCACTTCTTCAAGTCCATCACAATATTCAAAAGAGACACCTAAAAAATAAGTAAGCCTTATATGAACATCAAACCCAGAAGGAAATACTTCAAAGTATCTTGTTTTCCTTAATTCCTTGGTTACATCCATACCACCTGAGCCTTTTAATTGTTGCCAAGCCCCACACCACTTCTAAATTCTAAACTTCCATTCACATAATCTCACACTTAATTACTTCCCTTGATTTCTACAAAAAGTTTAGATTTGATGAACATTCTAAACATCTAATTTTTTACTGGAGTTCTGGATTTCCAGGTTAAAATCTTACTCAATATTGATAAGTAGATTTGCAAGTCATGGTGTACCTTCTTTGTCAAATTTACAATAAGTTAAACTCTTCTCTCCTTTGCTTCTTTCCAAAATTAAAAGTTAAACTGTTTAGTGTCAGGGAGACCAACCTAATAAAATCAATAAATAAATAAAAAAAACATGTTAGCTCACAATCTTATTCCTGAAAATAAGCACAAGAGATGATTGATTTAGTTTCTGAACGACTTGATACTCATCTTTTAAAACAGTTCAAGTCACAGTAAAAGAGTTCCACTGTTTTCAAGTATAAGGAATGAAATGGGTGAAATACTGATGTCTCTCTCTCTCTCTCTCTCTCTCTCTCTCTCTCTCTCTCTCTCTCTCTCTCTCTCTCTCTCTCTCTCCAGGAGCATTCTCCAAGGGAATGGCTACAGTAGAAAAGCCTCCATCTCTCCCATCTAGAGATTCTTTTCTTGCTTCTTCAAGCATTTGGCTTCTACTAACACCTCTTTAACACACACACTCCTTTTGCCTATCCCTCCAACTTCCATCTTTCCTCTCCTTTTGCACCATTAATCTTGCTCCCTTACACTTTTACAAATTCTTCATTCTTCATCCAACAAACTCTGCTATTATTATATAAAGTAAGGAGGAGGCAGTAGGCACCTGCCAAAACGATAATTACTCCCAGTGAGGTCTAAAGCACTGGATCAGGGGGTGCTGTGAACTTATCATTAAACCCAGCTGTGACCTCACTGAACATTTCCCTTTGTGTCTCACAACACATGGGGGCAGTCACAGCCTGCCCTCTAAAGACAACTCTCTTCCTCCACACAAAATTACAAGCAACTAGTAACACACACCCTTCACTCAAAATTTCAAAATTATCATGGTGACTCCTACACCAGCCTCACAGTCCCCATCTGGGGGAGGGGACCACAAATGTCCCCAGGTTGGACTGCCCTTGTGATGACAAGCCTAAGTGTCTTGACACCCCCCTCAACTTTTTCTTCATTAATTTCTGTAACATTTGTGGTCTAAGATCTAATTTTCAATCTGTAGAACACCACCTCTCCTCTTCTAAACCTCATCTTCTTTTCCTCACTGAAACTGAAGCTGAAACTTGCTCTCATGCCCACGCTCTTCAATCTTCCAAGTTTTCCACCATCTGGCTACGACTACAGAGTCACTCACAAACTAAATTTATCTGTGTTGTATACCTCTTCACCTAACTCCTCTGACTATAAGAAATTCTTTGACAACTTAACTTTTAAAGTGGAGCACATTCTGATTCTCTTCCCTTTTGCAGATATCTCCATTCTTGGAGACTTCAATGTTCACCACCAGCTTTGGCTTTCCTCTCCCTTCACTGACCATCCTGGTGAACTAGCCTTCAACTTTGCTATCCTTCACGAACTAGAGCAATTGGTGCAACACCCTACTTGTATTCCTGACCATCTTGGAGATACACCCAACATTCTTAACCTTTTCCTGACCTCTAATCCTTCTGCTTATGCTGTCACCCTCTCTTCACTGTTGGGCTCCTCTGATCACAATCTCATATCTGTATCTTGTCCTATCGCTCCGATCCCTCCTCAGGATCCCCCTAAGCGAAGGTGCCTCTGGCGTTTTGCCTTTGCTAGTTGGGGGGACCTGAGGAGGTATTTTGCTGATTTTCCTTGGAATGACTACTGCTTCCATGTCAGAGACCCGTCTTTGTGTGCTGAGTGCATAACAGAGGTTATAGTGTCTGGCATGGAGGCATACATTTCTCATTCTTTTTCTCAACCTAAAAACCTTCCACACCTTGGTTTAACACAGCTTGTTCTCATGCTATACATGATAGAGAGGTGGCCCACAAAAGGTACTTAAGCCTTCCATCACCAGAATCTCATGCATTTTATATTTCTGCCTGGAACCATTCCAAATCTGTTCTCTAACTAGCCAAAAACTCCTTCATTAACAGTGTCAAAATCTTTCAACATCTAACTCCCCTCATGGCTTCTGGCATCTAGCCAAAATACTTCCAACAACTTTGCTTCTTCTTCTTTCCGTCCTTTATTTCAATCAGATGGCACCACTGCTATCACATCTATCTCTAAAGCTGAACTCTTCGCTCAAACCTTCTCTAAAAACTCTACCTTGGACGATTCTGGGCTTGTTCCTCCCTCTCCTCCACCCTCTGACTACTTCATGCTATCTATTAAAATTCTTCATAATGATGTTTTCCATGCCCTCACTGGCCTACACCCTTTGAAGGCTTATGGACCTGATGGGGTCCCTCCTATTGTTCTCCGAAACTGTGCCTCCGTACTTGCACCTTGCCTAGTCAAACTCTTTCAGCTGTCTGTCAACATCTACCTTTCCTTATTGCTGGAAGTTTGCCAGCATTCAGCCTGTTCCTAAAAAGGGTGACTGTTCTAATCCCTCAAACTACCATCCTATTGCTTTAATTTCCTACCTATCTAAAGTTTTTGAATCTATCCTCAACAGGAAGATTCTTAAACATCTATCACTTCACAACCTTCTATCTGATCGCCAGTATGGGTTCCGTCAAGGCCACTCTACTGGTGATCTCCTGGCTTTCCTTACGGAGTCTTGGTCATCCTCTTTTAGAGATTTTGGTGAAACTTTTGCTGTTGCCTTGGAGATATCAAAAGCTTTTGATAGAGTTTGGCACAAAGCTTTGATTTCCAAACTACCCTCCTACAGCTTCAATCCTTCTCTCTGTAACTTCATCTCAAGTTTCCTTTCTGACCATTCTATTGCTGCTATGGTAGACGGTCACTGTTCTTCTCTTAAATCTATTAACAGTGGTGTTCCTCAGGGTTCTATCCTGTCACCCACTCTCTTCTTATTATTCATCAATGACCTTCTAAACCAAACTTCTCGTCCTATCCACTCCTACACTGATGATACCACCCTGCACTTTTCCACGTCTTTTCATAGACGTCCAATCCTTCAGGAAGTAAACATTTCATGCAGGGAAGCCACAGAATGCCTGACTTGTGATCTTTTTAAAATTTCTGATTGGGACAGAGCAAACCTGGTACTGTTCAATGCCTCAAAAACTCAATTCCTCCATCTTTCAACTCGACACAACCTTCCAAACAACAATCCCCTCTTCTTCAATGACACTCAACTGTCCGTCCTTCTTCTTCATTGAACATCCTTTACTTATAAAATGAACTGGAAACTTCACATCTCATCTCTAGCTAAAACAGCTTCTATAAAGTTAGGTGTTCTGAGATGTCTCCACCAGTTTTTCTCAACCCCCCCAGCTGCTAACTCTACAAGGGCCTTATCTGTCCATGTATGGAGTATGCTTCACATGTCTGGGGGTGGTTCCACTCATACCACTCTTCTAGACAAGGTGGAATCAAAAGCTTTTTGTCTCATCAACTCCTCTCCTCTGACTGACTGTCTTCAGCCTCTCTCTCATTGTCGCAATGTTGCATATCTAGCTGTCTTCTACCACTATTTTCATGCTAACTGCTCTTGTGATCTTGCTAACTGCATGCCTCCCCTCCTTCCGCGGCCTCGCTGCACAAGACTCTTCTTTCTCTCACCCCTATTCTGTCCACCTCTCTAATGCAAGAGTTAACCAGTATTCTCAATCATTCATCCCTATCTCTGGGAAACTGGAACTCCCTGCCTGCTTCTGTATTTCCACCTTCCTATGACTTAATTCCTTCAAGAGGAAGGTTTCAAGACACTTATTCTTCAATTTTTGACCACTGCTTTGACCCTTTTATGGGACTGACATTTCAGTGGGCATATTTTTTTATTGGATTTTTGTTGCCCTTGGCCGGTGTCCTTCCTACATAAAAAAAAAATAAAAAATAAAAATAAAAAAAACTATTTTCATGCTAACTGCTCTTCTGATCTTGCTAACTGCAAGCCTCCCCTCCTCCCATGGCATCGCTGCACAAGACTGTCTTCTTTCTCTCACCCCTATTCTGTCCACCTTTCTAATGCAAGAGTTAGCCAGTATTCTCAATCATTCATCCCTTTCTCTGGTAAACTCTGGAACTCCTTGCCTGCTTTTGTATTTCCACCTTCCTATGACTTGAATCCTTCAAGAGGGAGGTTTCAAGACACTTATCCTTTGATTTTTTATTACCACTTTGGACCCTTTTCTGGGACTGGCATCTCAGTGAGTTTTGTTTTAACTGGATTTTTATTGCCCTTGGCCAGCGTCCCTCCTATATATATATATATATATATATATATATATATATATATATATATATATATATATATATATATATATATATATATATACACAAAAAAGTGCACCCATCTTATGGCAAAACAGAACATTGTTCTCAGTGAAGTATTTGGGTCCCATATAACACAGTGGTTTGTATCTTTACTGCTGCAAATTGTTCATTCCCGAGAAATAAATTTTTATCAAATTTATCGCTTCCTCCATATATTCACATTACCATGAACCATGATGGTCTGCAGGCAGTGTTAGGAGGTTTGGTTTGGTTTGGTTAGGTTTAGGTTTATTTAAGCTTTTTTTTCATTGTCATGCATGAGGATGAAACTACATTTCTCTGGTAGATTTTGGTGTTTTTTTGGATAACTCTGTGCTTGTTTTCACTGCAAATCATTGGTTTGTGTGTGTGGGGGGGTGAGAGAGAGAGAGAGAGAGAGAGAGAGAGAGAGAGAGAGAGAGAGAGAGAGAGAGAGAGAGAGAGAGAGAGAGAGAGAGAGAGAGAGAGAGAGAGAGAGAGAAAATGTGGCAGAAACAGTTAGTAGATTCATCCAAAGCACATCAGAATCTACCAGAAAAATGTTGTTTTATCAAAAAATGTTAGATGGAGTTTTATAAATTTACCCAAACTCTTTACTCTTTACCCTCTCATTATGGGCATACAATCTCAGTGTACTCCTTTTCTTACACACCTTCCATTTTAATTCAACATCCCACTCTCAAGTGTTTTCATTACACACACTCTTGATTGTTGTTTGCTATTCCATATGTGGTGATCTCTACATCCATAAATGTATATCTTCTTTTCTTGACTCCTGTTAATGATTTTATGGCATGCTTATCTTTCATGACCCTCTCTCCTATCCATCTCACCATATTTACTTAGCACTGTTCCAAGATATTTCCCATCCTCTTTTAGAGACTTTGGTGAAACTTTTGCTGTTGCCTTGGACATCTCAAAAGCCTTTGATAGAGTCTGGCACAAAGCTTTGATTTCCAAACTACCCTCCTACGGTTTCTATCCTTCTCTCTGTAACTTCATCTCAAGTTTCCTTTCTGACCGTTCTATTGCTGCTGTGGTAGACGGTCACTGTTCTTCTCCTAAATCTATTAACAGTGGTGTTCCTCAGGGTTCTGTCCTGTCACCCACTCTCTTCTTATTATTCATTAATGATCTTCTAAACCAAACTTCTTGTACTATCCATTCCTACGCTGATGATACCACCCTGCACTTTTCCACGTCTTTTCATAGACGTCCAACCCTTCAGGAGGTAAACATATCACGCAGGGAAGCCACAGAACGCCTGACTTCTGATCTTTCTAAAATTTCTGATTGGGGCAGAGCAAACTTGGTATTGTTCAATGCCTCAAAAACTCAATTCCTCCATCTATCAACTCGACACAACCTTCCAGACAACTATCCCCTCCTCTTCAATGATACTCAACTGTCCCCCTCTTCTACACTGAACATCCTTGGTCTGTCCTTTACTTATAATCTGAACTGGAAACTTCACATCTCATCTCTAGCTAAAACAGCTTCTATGAAGTTAGGTGCTCTGAGACGTCTCCGCCAGTTTTTCTCACCCCCCCAGCTGCTAACTCTGTACAAGGGCCTTATGTATGGAGTATGCTTCACATGTCTGGGGGGGTTCCACTCATACTGCTCTTCTAGACAGGGTGGAATCAAAAGCTTTTCATCTCATCAACTCCTCTCCTCTAACTGACTGTCTTCAGCCCCTCTCTCACCGCCGCAATGTTGCATATCTAGCTGTCTTCTATCACTATTTTCATGCCAACTGCTCTTCTGATCTTGGTAACTGCATGCCTCCCCTCCTTCCGCGGCCTCGCTGCACAAGACTTTCTTCTTTCTCTCACCCCTATTCTGTCCACCTCTCTAACGCAAGTGTTAACCAATATTCTCAATCATTCATCCCTTTCTCTGGTAAACTCTGGAACTCCCTGCCTGCTTCTGTATTTCCACCTTCCTATGACTTGAATTCCTTCAAGAGGGAGGTTTCAAGACACTTATCCACCAATTTTTGACCACTGCTTTGACCCTTTTATGGGACTGGCATTTCAGTAGGCATTTCTTTTTATTAGATTTTTGTTGCCCTTGGCCAGTATCCTTCCTACATAAGAAAAAAAAAAAAAAAAAAAAAAAAAAAAAAAAAAAAAAAAAAAAAAAAAAAAAAAAAAAAAAAAGTCCTATAATCACCTCACACCTTTCCATCAATCTCTATACCAGGCTGGCAACCCCATATGGCATGGCTTAAACAAAGCACCACTCACACACACATCATTCACATTCATAACCTTGGTAGCCTCTGGTGGAAACAAAGTCTCGTGGACCACCATACTACACCACTGAAGCCCAGGCACAGCATAGCTGGCCACATACATCCATATCAAGGCCCAACAGCATAGACTGGTTTATCACTGCCCCCTATCATAAAAATGTTCCCTACCATGTCTACCACATTCCTACAACCATTCATCCTATAAGGTATTTTAAAAACACATATCTCCACTTCTCTCCTCTCAAACACCATCACCTCACTTTATCCAATATCCATCATCAGTTTCCATCTCACACGCGCCCACCAAATAGATCCACCACTTTCAGAAGTTCCTTTTCACTTTGCTCATAAGAAAGTGTCATCTGTGAACAATGTACTACCACAACCCATCTCACTCTATTCTGTCTCAGTCTCATACAGCCAAAGAGACATCATGCATCCCTACCTCACTCCTGTTCTTATAATGAAACTCTCCAAGCTCTCCCTCTATCCTCACAAATGCACTTGCATCCTTATAAGCCTTGATTCCTTCTAACAACTGCCCTGTGGGCAGATCATCCCAAACAGCATCTCCATCCACCTTATCATATGCTTTCTCCATATCCATGCACAACTTGTTATCCTCTACTGAGTACTAACCATAAGTACTTATACATTATCAATTTGAATGAAAAAAAATTGATCCTGCCAAACATTTTCTTTCCTGAATCCTCTGTTCCATACTGACCTTCAACTCAGTAACTTCCATCAGTCTCTGAGTCAAGACTTACATACACTTTTCTTTGCAGACTAAGCAAATTTATTCTCCTCTAATTATTGCACATATTTCTACAACCTTCACTTTTATATAGAAGTACCATAACTGCCTTCCTCCACTTTTCTGGTACTTCTCCTTCCCTCCAAGTCCAATTCACATTTTAGGAGCATTCACTCTACCACTTCACCTCCACACTTTTTTCCATCTATGCCTGTAGCTTTGTCACATAATAACTAAGTTGTTACTTTCTCTACCTCCTCCCTATCAATTTCTCTTAGCATAACCACTTGTTCTACACCTGCATTCATACCCATGTTGGATATTATTGTTTCTTCTACTATATTCTTATTACTGAAGTCAATTATTTTCCATACACCTTCCAACACATCAGTTACATACCTCTCACTATACCTTTTAATTCTGAGGTTCTCTCCTTCGAACTAGTCATGCCTGATGGTATTCATTTGCTTGTTCATAAATCTCAACTATACTTACTCTATCAGTCTTATCAATCCCAGATCTCCCTTTACCTCAAATACTTGAACAGTCTGTTCTCCTACTTCAGAAACAATCCTAATTGCATCTATAGCTTCCACTCTATCCTTTTCTTGCATATCCTTCTCTCATTACAATAACAATGTTTGCTTAAAAACAGACTCATAGCTACACCTAAAATAACAGTTTACCTGCTGCCCGCCACCTCTGGAGTTCAAGGCCTCAAAGTTCCGGGTCAAGATGTACTTGTAATACTTCTTCTGGAGTGGTGAAAGCTCCACTCGGATGATGAACTCAGATTTTGTGGGCATATTCTGTTTGAAGCATAAATAACAAGTGTTAACATGATTGTAAATTGAAAAATAAAATAAAATAAAATAAAATAAAATGAATTAATTAATTAATTAATAAAAAAATAAATAAATAAAGTAAAAAAAAAAAAAAAAATAATAATAATAATAATAATAATAATAATAATAATAATAATAATAATAATAATAAGAAGAAGAAGAAGAAGAGGAAGAATACATATACATATATCAAGGCTGTCTCTCCCCAAAAAATAGGGTAGGTAGGACAAGGAACCTAATTTTCACATTGACACTTATTCACACCACTCTAATCTTAGTCCCTTGGCCCCTAACAGAGAAGAGAAAGTACTCTTGCCCCCATTTCATGGGGATCAATTGCACAGCTTGGACAGTTTAGTCCAGAACAAGACTCCTTCATAGCATGTACTCTTCCCCTAATACACCTGATTGTCCCACACCCATGTGAGACTATCACCGTGTGGCACCTCCACTGGAGGTCACAGGACGACGTCAATCCTCATGCACCCACAACTGCTCCCATTCACTTCTGTCATGCAAAATCATTCTGCTATACTCCAGCATCAGTCCTCTTCCTGAAAGGCCTCCTTTACACTATCTATCCATCCCTTATGTGGCCTACCTTAGAGGTTCATACCCCTCACACTTAATCTTACAATCCTCTTCACCAGCCAATCATCCTCCAATCTTTCAGCATGTCCAAACAACATTTTGCTCTGCCCATCCTGTCAAGTCTCTCACAACACCCTTTCTCCTTCTCACTTCCTCATTTCTGACTCTGTCCATTTCAGTTACTTCACACAAACTCCTTAGACATCTAATCTCCATTACATTACATTTCTTCATGTATGCTACAACAATGATCCAAGTCTAAGCACTGCTAACTCTTCATACAATATTCTCTTTACATTCATTCCAAGTGGCCTACTGTCACACAGTCTATTTATACCCCTAACATTTTTCCTGCTTCCTTCATCCTAGCTCTAATCTATGGCTTTACTCCTCCATCCACTGCTACTGTAGATCTAAGATATCTGAAACAGTCTATATGATGATGATGATGATGATGATGATGATGATGATGATGATGATGATGATGATGATGATGATGATGATGATGATAATAATAATAATAATAATAATAATAAATAACAATAAGAAGTATAGCAAACAGGTATCATTTAATACCTCTTGCTCAATACAAGTATGCAAACTTAATCAAGGTAAGTTAAAATTGGGTTAATTAAAGTTTTCTTCATTACTTACCTTCAAGACATCAGTCTTCAATCTCCTGAGCATATGAGGTCCAAGCAAGTCATGAAGTTTCTTAATTTGATCTTCTTTTGCTATGTCCTCAAATTCATTTTGGAAAGCTGACAAATCATTGAATTTTTCTGGACAGAGGAAGTTTAAGAGATGGAACAGTTCCTCCAAGTTATTTTGGAGGGGAGTTCCTGTCAGGAGCAGCCGATACATTATGTTGTACTGGTTCAACACACGGAAAAACTAGGAAGAAAAGAAAACATCAGATTACTAACAGAAAATCATCTAAAAAAAAATATATATATATATATTACAAACTTTGCTAAATAATAGGTAAAGACTTGTTAAAGATGTGATTACTTACCTTTGACTGGTTACTTTTTAATCTGTGTGCTTCATCTACAACTAAACATGCCCACTCCAGCGAGCCAAGACATGCCTGGTCCATAGATATCATTTCGTAAGATGTAAGCAACACATTAAACTTGACATTAGTTGTGCGAATGCGAGTTGCCTTTGAAGCACTGCGTACTGCACCTTCTTCAAAGGAGAGCTCATGTTCACGAATCATTGTTCTTGATTCACGGTCACCAACATAAGTTACAACATAGAAATCAGGTGCCCACATTTCAAATTCTCGCTCCCAGTTGATAATGGTGGACAAGGGAACTGCCACAAGGAAAGGTCCCTTAGAATGGCCTTCCTTATACAGAGAGTAGAGGAAGGCAATTGTTTGAATAGTTTTTCCCAAACCCATCTCATCTGCCAGAATGGTATCTGTTCCTTGGCCCCAAGAGTACCTGAAAATTAAGAAGTTTAATATTAATATGCTTCAATGAGTACAGGAAGGTGCATTTAAAAGTTGTCATTAAGAGTCAGGTGATCATTCTCGATAATACTTCTTACCGGAGCCAATTAACTCCTTCAAGCTGGTACTCATGGAGAGAAAGCCCAGTAATATCAATGTAATCTGGCTGCTTCTCCCACTTCTTGCTAAGATTGGTGGTAGGTTTCTCTGGTGGAGGAGTGAAGCGGCGAGGAGATGCTGGCTCACGGTCTTCATCACCAAGCTCACGGGTCCTTGACTTGCCTTTCTTTTTCCCCTTCTTGTTCTTACCTTCAAAAAGTAAAAGACAATACTTGTGACAGAGTTTCAAGGGTCATGCATAGTTCTCTCTCTCTCTCTCTCTCTCTCTCTCTCTCTCTCTCTCTCTCTCTCAGATAAAAAATAAATAAATGACTGATGAAAACAAAATTTTAAAATTTTAAAAGAACTGGATAAAACAAATGCTTAAACTTAGACAATTTATAATTAGAATATTTAATCAATGCATGGATGAACATTACAATTTCAATAAATATAAAAAGATAATGAATAAAAACATACATACATATATGTACTAAGGCTGTCTCCTCCAAAAAAGGGGCAGCTAAAATAAAGCACACAACTTTCACACTCACACCAATCTCTCAGCCGCTTGGCCCCAAATGGAGAAGAAAACTTCTGCTTTCACTTTAAAGGAATCAGCCACACAACTTGGACAGTTTGGTCCAGAACAAGGCTCCTTCATAGCAAGTACCCTACCCTACCACACCCGACTGCCCCCACACCTGTTTGAGACTAGTCATGTGTGGCAACTCTATCAGAGGTCACTGGGACATGTCATTCTTCATGCACACAACTGCTCTCCATTTGCTTCTGTCAAGCAAAATCATTCTGTTATACCACAGTGTCAGTCCTCTTCCCTTTAAGGCTTCTTTCACAATATCAAATACTTTGGTGGCCTACCTTGCAAGTTCACATCTCTAGCACTTAATCTTATTGTTTTCATCAGCCAATCATTCTCTATTCTTTCAACATGTCCACACCATCTCAGCAAACATTGCTCTGCCTGTCCCGCCAAGTGTCTCACAATATCCGTTCTCCTCACTTCTCTCTCCATCTGAGTCGCTTCACATAAATTCCCTAGACATCTCATCTCCATTACATTCAATCTCTTCTTGTTTGCTACTCTCAGCACTGTACAGTGCAGCAGGTACTACTATCCCTTCATACTACATTCTCTTTACATTGTTACGACACCAGGTTCAACCCCTCTGACAGCTGGCACTAACTCAGGTCAGCTTCCCTAAGCTATCTTCTACACGCCTCAGTGCAGGGCTCAACAAGTATGAGATTTATAATATTCTGTGATCTACCAACCACTAGAAACAGAACCACCCACACTCAGAACATTATATCCTTCTTTTGGCCAGCAGTATATTTACAGTCTCCCAGAGGACAGGCCAGTACTACTTAAACATGGTAAGGACCAGGAAGAGAGGAAATAACCACTGCTCAACAGATTCTAGAAACTGTATATGATCTGGCTCCAAAGCTCCCAGCAGAACTTCTAGAGCCAATTGCAGTTAACGGCACAAAACACCACATATATGAGAACACAGCCAACAGACAAAAGAGGGTCAACCAGCCGCTCTCAGATACACCAAAACACCCAGCCAGTGCTGAAGAGTTAGTGTTAACATATCTATTCAAATTAAAAAGGCACAGCAACCACAGGCAGGCTCCTGGAGACTTCTATTTAACCTATTTGAGCAGGGGCTTACTGCTTTGAATACATGTCTAATCAAACAAAGGTCCTTGCCTTCCTCTGCCTCAAACATGCATGTCTTTTCACTGGCCTAGCTTGACATCAACTGACAAAGGAGGTAACAAGAGATGTGGGCTTGCCCCTAGTCTCTGCTACAAGATGGGGGAAGTCATATGACAAAGGAGAGAGTGAAACAAGGAAGGGATGAGGGAGTGGCAGGCAGCCGGCCTATCCACCACTCTACACTGCTCTCCCTCACAGGAAAACATGTATGTTTTAAAAAACCTAGAGGCTTTATTAGGGGAGCTGGGTCAAAACAAATCACACAGTAGTGTAGAGCACCTCCTCCTCTACACACCCCTGCAGTCTCAGCTCTCAAAAAAGAGAAAGGGGATGAGGTAAATTAAGTGAGGAAGGTTAACTTTAAATTCATACAAAAATTAAAGTAACTCTGGCGCATGGTTCACACAAATAAGAGACGCGTCTACGTCCCACACTCCCCCTGGTCTCTCTCTCTCTCCCTCTCTCTGGTCTGTCTCTCTATCTTATTTCTCTGTTCATTATCTTTTCTCACTATCTTCACACTATTTCACTGTGTGTAACAACATTTACTCCAAGTGATCTACTCTCACACAGTCTATTCATACTTGCTACTACTTTTCCTGCTTCCTTCATCCTAGCTCTAACCTCTGTCCCTGCTTCTCCAGAGGAGGAAATCATAAATAGCTTTTTTCTCTCCATTAAATGCATGCCAGGAAAACATTAAAGTATTAAAAATCAAAGTACTACAATCCTCCCATGTCTTTTCTATATAGAATTGGTCTTATTGATAATACACACAGATCTCCAAAGTGAAAAGAATACCTACCAACATCAGCATTACAAGCAGCACGTAGATCATGGTAGAACTCAATAGCTTGCTTGAGGCCAACAATCTCCTCATCCTCATCTTCCCATGTGGCCTGGTCATAGGGAAGGTCCCTCCACTTAACTAGGTACTGTGTTGTGCCATCACGAAGGGTTCGATGGTTCAAGACACGATGGATCTTCAGCCAGGTGGATTTGATACCATACTTGTAATATCTGAAGAGATATTTGAAAATGGTCAGTGGCAAATTCTATTCCATTTCCATTTAAACCTAGTTATCAGGGCCTAAAGAAGTAAGTATAATTAACCTTAGAAATTACCTTCACTACATGAAAAGAATGGAGGACAGAAAACTGTAAACAGGATAATGAGGTCAGATGTGCATGGTGGAAGGTTAAGAGGAAGGCCACACCCAATTGTTGAATCATATAAGGAGAGCACTAAATGAGACTGGAATAACAGTGCAGCAAGTAAGAGCAATTGTGTATGATAGAGGTGAATGGAGAGTGGCAGTAGTGAGTGCAAGAAAATTATATGGTCTTGTCAACCCCTAGGAAGGTGTGTGGACACACTTGGCAAGGCATATTTCCTTTTAAAAAGAAGATTTAAAAAATCACCCTATGTCTTATACCCTAATGCAGTGGTTCTCAAACTTTTTCATGAGCGACCCTATTTAGAACATATCATTCCTTCGTGACCCAGAGTAAAGTAAAGAGAAAGAAAATGTACAATGATATATACACTTTATTTTGGAAAAAAAAAAAATAATGTGTACAGCTTTTTCATTCACAAAAACTAAACTAGTGGTATCCATGGCACTGCTTTTCCTTTTCACAAAACTAAATTAATAGAATCCATGGCACAGCTTTTCATCCACAAAACTAAATTAATAGAATCCATGGCACTGCTTTTAATTCACAAAACTAAATTAAAGGGATCCATGGTGCTGCTTCTTGTTTACCAGTTTGTCAAATCATGGAATCATTGTAGTAAGGCTGCATCTCCTATCATGCTCGGGGTTAAACTTGTTCCTGGGCCCCACCATTACATGGGGCCCAGGAGGAGGGAGGTGGGGGGAAGATGAACATATATAACAAAAGTAATTTGTGGTTAAAGAAGAATAATTCAATTAAGTAACTGAAATACACTGAAACACTGAAAGCATGATAATGTTCCTGTGTCCCTGCGACCCATCAAAATTGATCTCGCGACCCAACTTTGGGTCGCGACCCATAGTTTGAGAACCACTGCCCTAATGGTTAGGTTTTCACAGGCCTGGGGGTTATTGTCACTGGTACGAGACTAACACTAATAATTCCCAGGTGCCTCCAAAATTAAATATGTGCTTATAAATCATTTGATAATGATTACAAGAGAGTAAATAATGTGTGTGTATGCTTTGTCAGGGCCACCCCCTGTTTGCCTGGTATATAGACAAATAGATAGATATATCAACAGCATACAGGAAATTTATGGAATCTGAAAAAGTGAAAAATAACTAAATGCAATAACTGCTCAGTTTTTATAATCATTCATTACTTTCTTCATTAGCAAAATCTATATGGGATAAGTAAAGGGTAGAGTTTACAAAATGGCAATACAGGATCTATTGTATGGAATATTCACTCTAGTCAAGATTCCCATAGTAAAAGTACATCTATTTGCCTTCTCATGCTCCTTGAACATTATGTGGATTTCTACTACGTTCAACTGTACATACATCACAGGTTAACCCCTTCAATACGATGACACCTACATAGGCGTCATGAAGCACCAGTGGAACATACAATGATACCTACATAGGCGTCATGGTTGGATTCTATTTTAGTTGTTGAGCAATCCCATATACTGCCACGAATTGTCTTGACAGTCTGCATATTATGTCCTTGTTCCCACCAGTCACATAAATGAGCTACTCCATGCCCCCTCTATCCAGAATGAGGAGGTCTCATTGGCAGAGCCTTACATCATAGTTCCCCCTACGGTCCTTCCCTTATCTTCCATATCCCCCTACTTTCTCTTTATCCCATACCCCTTTCCACCAGGGAGGAGAGACTAGGGGGTGGTACAGTTCCCCCTTCCCTTGTTCATTCCTTGCCCTCTTATTGTCCTCTCCCTCCCTCATCTCTACATTCTCTCTCTCTCTCTCTCTCTCTCTCTCTCTCTCTCTCTCTTTCTCTCTACCCAGGATAGGGAGACAGTGCAGGATGTACAGTTCCCCCCTCCTCCATGGCCTTGCAACTCACTGAAGTGCATAAACACTAATCTCTTTTCTGATACTTTTGCCTTCCCTTCCCTCCCCATTTATTCCTCCTTCACCCATCACTACTTCTGTAATTTACTACTCTCCAACCACCTCAAATTGTAAATGTGTGTGTGTGTGTGTGTGTGTGTGTGTTGTACTTAAACCAAGAAAAACAACAACTCCTGCCCCATATTTCTATGACAACTGAAGGGCTGACTCAAGAGAGAGAGAGAGAGAGAGAGAGAGAGAGAGAGAGAGAGAGAGAGAGAGAGAGAGAGAGAGAGAGAGAGAGAGAGAGAGAGAGAAATTATAGTACTAAAAATTGGATAAGTTACCGCTTGCAAGCCCAAGCAACGCGCATTTTTTAAGCATCCAGAGTAAAGTGGTTAAGGCCCTACTCACCTCTCTTCAAGAGAATTAGGGTCATACTCTTTCTTGTGGCGTCGCTGGGATCCCAACTCATCATCATCATCAATACCTGGGACAGGTGGCTCATCAGGATCAAACTTCTTAAAGTATGACCTCAGCATCTGCAGAGAAAAGTTTACGACACTTTAATGTCATAACCTGAAGCTCTCTGTGTACAGAATAAAATAGAACTTTCAATTGGATTTTCTTGAGTATTGCATAATAAATCAAATTCTGAGGGTAATGTCATACAATAGATCAAGCACAGCCATTTTCCCCTTAACTAACCTGAGGATGGTAGACATCCAGCATCAATTCAGAAATCCAGGAGCAGTGCCAATATGACATGTCCACCCACTTCACTAGGAATTCTCGCAATGACTTGAATTGGTACTTCTCAACTTTGCTTTCACCAACAATTTCCTTCCAATTTTCTGGGGGCTTAGGTGGATCCACAAACCTGATGAAACCAGAGAAAATGTACAAAATGCAAAAACACTCCTATATTTCTTGGCTTTATATATAAGACAAACAAGACAATTTGCCTTCAATGCATTCATGATAACTTGTAGAGCATGCACACAAAATATCAGTGTATTTTCAAAAACAATAATACCATGAATTTAAAGTATACCACACCTCCAAAACAGAATTTTCTGTACTCGCCCAGGGAGGGGCTCACAGGCACACCGCTGGCAGGTCCACTCTCCATCAGGAACTTCAAAAAGCGGTGGAGACAGGCAGTATGTATGGTAAGCATTGACACAGGAGTCACAACACAACAGCTCCCCACCATCCTGGCCAAGGAAAAACAAAGATTACTAAAGAGGCAAACATCCATGTATACACTCCAACACAAGAGGGAAGAGACAGGTTTCACTCACCTGATGTTTGTTTAAGGAAAGAAAATATAGAAAAAGACACAATGTTCATAAACTTAACCCCCATGAGATTTAGTCAAGTCAGCAGAGTATAGCACGAATATATGAATATTGGAATGTATGAACTAGTCTTCATACAGCTTTCTAAAATTAGTAGAAACCGTAGGAAGAGACTGACCTTTTCATTACTGACCTTGCAAACCTTGCAGTATTCTAAGTGTTCATCCTCCTCTTTGACACCTTCAGCCTCACAGGTGGGGCAGGACCACTTGCCCTCAGGGGCTTCCTCCAACTCTGGTTCCAGGCACACCAAGTGGTAAGCCTTGGGACATGTGTCACAAAGGATGATTTCACCCCCTTGCTGACACACTTCACAGTAGTCCTGGTTGGGGGGAGACTGATTATGTATGGAGAAAAAATCCATTAGTAACATGGGTTGACAAGTACATTTTTATACAATCTCAAACCCTGTATTTCATTAGATAAACCTGGATGGTCAGTAAAATTTGGCTTGACATATGAGGCATCCCAGAGTCAGAGGATGAATTCAGACCAAATTGGATGTGAAACAACTGGAAGTTAGTAATGATACTGAAATAGTCTATCTGTAACCAATTTGAATGGAAATGGATGTGATTTTTTTTTGAGAATGTGTAAGCCATGGAAAGTTTCTTCCTGTGGAAGGTAAGACAGCTAGACTTCACATTGTGACCATGTTTGAAAAATACCACAAAATTTCTTCATGTTGGGAAAAAATAAATGAAAAATGGAGATTGTCTTGGGTAATGCTTCCTATACCTCTCTATTCCTACAAGGATGACTCTCACCACTAACACCAATAACACCAATGAGCTTAAACACATATATAAAAAAAAAAAAAAAAAAAAAAAAAAATGTAGCTTAGGGAGAGCAGCCTAATTTTTTGCAATGGATTCAGTACCACATCTTGGATGAAATCAGTCACAAACAAAAGCTCTTTGTGCTCTAAGCAGTACTGCTTGATTAGTTGATTAGTTATGTATCATGAGTTTATTCAGTAAATCTCTCCTTTCATAAAGAGATCTTGGGAGATGCAGGGGCAGTGTGGCTGCTTTGTTATGTTTACAATTTTGAGCTGTCTCAGGAGGTGGAAGTGTGGAGTTAATAAACCTCTGCCTGCCCAAACACTTCCAGACATACATAAATACAGTAATTCCTCCAACATCCAGATGTTCAATAACCATGCTCCTCAATATCTGGCCTAACCATGTCTGGATATTAAACCTGACACATCTGGTTAAACATCTGGACATACACATGCCAACTGTCACCTTCCTTAGCCCTGTTAGGTTTTGAGTCACTTCTTAGGTCACTCTCCTCTGTCTTCCTTTACATCCTTAAATGTTTTGGTTTCTTATTTTCAGTACTTGGCTGGAAATGTTTTCATGAGGCTCATTACTGTGTTGTCATTGTCTTCATCTCCTGTCAGTCCCAGAACTGTTTTAATGCCCATTTTCTCATCTCCTACTGATTCCTGCTACTTTCCTAATGTCTTTGTGCTCTATAACAATCACATTCTACTATGAGATGTTCTTTTGTTTTGTCTTCCAGATTGTGTCTCTCTTCTTTCTCTCTCTTGCAGGCAAGCCAGTAACCAGTGTTATGGCAAACAAATGGTTTATCCACATAAATAATCTGCATATTCAGGTATGTGAGATGTACATGGAAATATGCCTACAATAAATAGTATGTAGGAATTTATTTTTAAATCTGGAGATATGCTGTATATATTTACAGTTAGTTGTAATTGAGTGATATTTTATTATTTATTATAGTGATTCCACTTACATACACAACTGCAACTCTTCCCATTCCCACTGATCCTTGATCATGTTCACATCTCTGCAGTTCGCTCATCTATTACCTTTTAACATGGAGCACATGCTTACTCCAGTGGCAGTACCCTGACTTCTCCAACAATTACTCAACCTCTCATGCCAGGAATAATTTCTTTTAATATATTATCACATGAAATGAACAAATTTGACATTCATTTCCATGAGGATTCATTCAACAAATGCAGGTATAGACAACAGGTAAATCATCTTGAAAAATGCCATTACATGTATTGTGGCAGATACAGCACAAAGACTGGAGAAACAATGATTACTCCCAGTGAGGTCTAAAGCACTGGATCAGGGGGTGCTGTGAACTTATCATTAAACCCACCTGTGACCTCAATGAACATTGTCCTTTGTGTCTCACAACACAAGGGGGCAGTCATAGCCTGTCCTTTAAAGACAACTCTCTACCTTCACACAAAACTACATGCACCTAATTACACACAGACCCTTTACTCAAAATTCAAAATCAGTATGGTGACTCCTACACCAGCCTCGGAGTCCCAATCTGGGTAGAGGACAACAAATGTCCCCAGGTTGAACTGCTCTTCTGGTATCAACCCTAAGTGTCTTGACACCCCCCTCAATTTTTTTTTTTTCAATAACTTCAGCAACATTGTCTTATATCTAATTTCCATCTGTAGAACACCACCTCTCCTCTACTAAACCTCATCTTTTTCTCACTAAAATACTGGTGTCTGAGGTAATTGACAGTAGTCTCTTTCCTGTTCCCTCCTACTTTCTCGATCATCATTTTCAATCCAAAGCTAGATGTTGCGTCTAAGTGCGCAACAACTTAGGCTGCTCTTGTGCCCATGCTTTTTAATCTTCCGAGTTTTCCACCATCTGGCTAAGGCTACAGAGTCACTCTCAAACTAAATTTATCTGTGCTATGTGACTCTCACCTAACTCCTCTAACTATAAGAAATTCTTTCACTACTCAACTTCCACAGTGGACCAAATTCTCTCTTCCCTTTTGCAGAAATACCCATTCTTGGAGACTTCAATATTCACCATCAGCTTTGCCTTCCCTCTCCCTTCACTCACCATCCTGGTGAACAAGCCTTTAACTTTGCTATCCTCCATGACCTAGAGCAACTGGTGCAACACCCTAGTCATATTCCTGACCGTCTAGGAGATATGCCTACCATTCCTGACCTTTTCCTAACCTCCAATCCTTCTGGTTATGCCATTACCCTATCTTCTCTGCTGGGCTACTCCGATAACAATCTCATATTTGTATCTTGTCCTATCGCTCAATTCTCTCCTCAGAATCCTCCAAAGTGGAGGTGCCTCTGGTATTTAGCCTCTGCTAACTAGGGGATCTGAGGAGGTATCATGCTGATTTTTCTTGGAATGACTACTACTTCCATGTCAGAAACCTGTCTCTGTGTGCTGAGTGCATAACAGAGGTGATAGTGTCTGGCATGGAGGCGTACATTGCTCACTCTCTCTCTCAACCTAAACCTTCCAAAACTTGGTTTAACACAGCCTGTTCTTGTGCCATACATGACAGAGAGGTGGCCCACAAACAGTACTTGAGCCTTCCATCACCTGAATCTCATGTGCTTTATATTTTTGCTTGGAATAATGCCGAGTCTGTCTCCAACAAGCCAAAAACTCCTTCATTAAGTGTCAAAATCTTTCAAGATCTAACTCCCCTCATGACTTCTGGCACCTAGCCAAAAACATCTCCAATAACTTTGCTTCTTCACTTTTTTCTCCCTTATTTTAACTTGATGGCACCACTGCCATATTTCTAAAGCTGAACTCTTTGGTCAAACTTTTGCTCAAAATTCTACCTTGTATTATTCAGGGCTTGTTCCTCCCTCTCCACCCTCTGACTACTTAATGCTACCCATTAAAATCCTTCACAGTGATGTTTTCCATGTCCTTACTGGCCTAAACCCTCAGAAGGCTTATGGACTTGATAGAGTCCCTCCTATTGTTCTCTGAAACTGTGCCTCTGTGCTTGCAACTTGCCTAGTCAAACTCTTTCAACTATGTCTATTAACATCTACCTTTGCTTCTTGCTGGAAGTCTGCCTACATTCAGCCTGTTCCTAAAAAGGGTAACTGTTCTAATCCCTCAAACTACCATCCTATTGCTTTAAATTTCTGCCAATCTAAAGTTTTTGAATCTATCTTCAACCTATCTAAATTTTTTAATCCATCTTCAACAGGAAGATTCTTAAACATTGATCATTTCACAACCTTCTATCTGATCGCCAGTATGGGTTCTGTCAAGGCCGCTCTACTGGTGATCTTCTGGCTTTCCTTACTGAGTCTTGGTCATCCTCTTTTAGAGATTTTGGTGAAACTTTTGCTGTTGCCTTGGACATATCAAAAAAGCTTTTGATGGAGTTTGGCACAAACCCTTGATTTCCAAACTACCCTTCTATGGCTTCAACCCTTCTCTCTGTAAATTCATCTCAAGTTTCCTTTCTGACCGTTCTATTGCTGCTGTGGTAGACAGTCACTGTTCTTCTCCTAAATCTATTAACAGTGGTGTTCCTCAGGGTTCTGTCCTGTCACCCACTCTCTTCCTATTATTCATCAATGATATAAAGCAAACTTCTTGTCCTATCTACTCCTATGCTGATGATACGACCCTGCCCTTTTCCATGTCTTTTCACAGACATCAAAGCCTTCAGGAAGTAAACAGTTCACGCTGGGAAGCCACAGAATGCCTGACTTCTTATCTCTCTAAAATTTCTGATTAGGGGAAAGCAAACCTGGTATTGTTCAATGCCTCAAAAACTCAATTCCTCCATCTATCAACTTGACACAACCTTTCAGACAACTATGCCCTCTTCTTCAATGACACTCAACTGTCCCTCTCTTCTACACTGAACATCCTTGGTCTGTCCTTTTCTTATAATCTAAACTGGAAACTTTACATCTCATCTCAAGCTAAAACAACTTCAATAAAGTTAGGCATTCTGAGATGTCTCTGCCAGTTTTTCTCATCACCCCCTAGCTGCTAACTCTGTACAAGGGCCTTATCTGTCCATGTATGGAGTCAGCTTCACATGTCTGCGGGGGGTTCCACTGCTACTGCTCTTTTAGACGGTGGAATCAAAAGATTTTCATCTCATCAACCCCTGTCTTCTAAATGACTGTCTTCAGCTTTCTCATCACCACAATGCTGCATCTCTAGCTATCTTCTACTGCTAGATGCTAACTGCTCTTATGATCTTGCTAATTGCATGCCTCCCCTTCCCCCACAGCCTTGCTGCACAAGACTTTCTTCTTTCTCTCACTCCTATTCTGTCCACCTCTCTAATGCAAGTTAACCAGTATTCTCAATCATTTATCCCTTACTCTGGTAAACTCTGAAACTCCCTACCTGCTTATGTATTTTCACCTTCCTATGACTTGAATTCCTTCAAGAGGGAGGTTTCAAGACACTTACCCTTCAATTTTTGACTAACACTTCGGACCCTATTCAGGGACTGGCAACTCACTGGGGTTTTTTTTTTTTACATTGGATTTTGTTGCCCTTGGCTGGTGTCTCTCCTACATCAAAGAAAATGAAAAATAAAAAAAATAAATAAAAAATAAAAAATCAACCTTACTTGCATCAATGTGATGTTGCATTTCTTGCTATCTTCTATCATTATTTTCATGCCAATTGCTCTTCTGATCTTGCTAACTGCATGCCTCCCCTCCTCCCATGGCATCACTGCACAAGACTTTCTTCTTTCACTCACCCCTATTCTGTCCACCTCTCTAATGCAAGAATTGACCATTATTCTCAGCCATTCAACCCTTTCTCTTGTAAACTCTGAAACTCCCTTACTGCTTCTGTATTTCCTCCTTCCTATGATTTTAGCTGTTTAAAGAGGGTGGTTTCAAGACACTTATCCTTTAATTCTTGATAATTGGACCTTTTTTTTTTTATCATATTTTTGTTGCTGTTGACTGGTGCCCCTCCTACATGCACAGAAAAAAAATTTCAAACATTTTGTTTCACTCTAGATTACTTTTTAATTGTTTATTTAAACTGATTTACATATAGATACGAAGAATAAAAAAAATAATTAATTAATAAAAAAATAAATAAAAAAATAAAATCCAAAAAACTTTTTTTTAACCCAGGTTTTTTTTCCAACCCTGATTAGCAGACATCACCTAAACTTCACCAGTTCAAACTCAAACCCTTATTCACACCAAATTTTGAAGTGATCTTCAAATAGTGTTCAAAGTTTAAACCAGTTTTAATGTGAAGACTGAGTGAAAATTGCTCAAATTTCCCTTTTCAGTGACTTGGTCTGAGCACACCTAGTGTGGGATGCCTCATAATATTTTGTGATGGACAGACACATTTCAGATGTTTGGAACAGTTAAAAGGAAAAATATATGATTGTCAGGAACCAGATTCTAGATTATCCATTTTTGTGCATTACTGACAGAATGGTACAACAATGCAAATAGTAAATAACAAACATAATAAGGGTAGTTATGAATCTATTCTACTTAATGAATACTACTGATTAGTAGAGATTTGGAAAAAGTGGCATTAATGTAGATTCACCACAGTCCCTTCTAATTTTCTGCTGAGAGAGAGAGAGAGAGAGAGAGAGAGAGAGAGAGAGAGAGAGAGAGAGAGAGAGAGAGAGAGAGAGAGAGAGAGAGAGAGAGAGAGAGAGAGAGAGAGAGAGAGCAAATAACATCTTGAAAGATTGTCACTTGTCATGTGAAACAATAATATCCATCCAGGTTCACCATCACAAGCCATACAAATATATCATGTTACAAATATTTTGATTTTCATAAAAAATATATAATCAATGTAGGCATCCCCTATATATATGTATATACATTTAAAATATAAATTTGATTTTTCATGTCTTAAAAATCCCTTTAGAAATTCATTCATATTCCATATGAAACTATTTTCAATTAACAGAAAATTCTAACATGTTTAAGTGCTCAACCACACATGAAAATCTAATACATGATAAAATTTCATTTGCCAAATATTCATTATTTGCATACATATATCTTGCACTTCCAAGATATAAAATTTCAGATAGCATAATGATAATTCCCACACATGAGACTCACTGTCTTACACTCACTTAGGGGATGGCTACACAGGATTACTGTTTGAGAAAAGTGCCCATACCTGATGATCAGTTTCATAGCCATCCTCATCCTTAGCCTTCATGCGCTTTCTACGCCTATTCTTGTTTCCTATCTTGGTTTTCTTACTTTTCTTGGGACCTGTAGTCTGTTCAGCTTCATCTTCAGCCTTGTTCATGTCTTCCGCCTCAGCCAACATCTGCTCAAACTCAGCATCACTATCCTGACTGGAGTCATCCTCCTAGACATGGAGGAAAATTTTTTAGCGTTCTCTGAAGATGGGATGTAGCATATTTTCAGAATCAAACTGTCAGCATTTCTTAAACTTTTACACCCTAATTTCTCTGGTACCAAATATATATGTAGTTCAGGTGTTATTTCATTAAAGTTCAAGGGTGCCAAACAGACAACAGCAGGCCTTGTTCCCCTCCACGGAAATCTTTCATAAAAGGCGAAAGATTTATGCGTTTTGAAGGGAAACACATAAATCTTTTGCCTTTTACTAAAGAAACAGGAAGAGGGTGTGGAGGACTAACTTGAGCAAGAATAGCGACTTCTTTCTTCCCAATAATTTATAGTTGTTCCTGACATCTGAGTGCAGTAAATACAGTGTTTAGAATATGAAGGAAATTGAGTAGTGTGCCTCTTTTTCTGTTTATTATACAAGTTATTCCTTGGGAGTATCTCATTAGTTGAGTTTATGTAAGTCAGTAGAAGGTGGATATATGGTAATCTTAGTTATTTTTTTCCCTGTAAATAATTCTATTTATGAGATTGTTACATGCAAGTCATTTCCCTTCAAAAAGCATTAAATCTTTTGCCTTTTACTGAAGATTTCCGTGGAGGGGAACAACTTACATGCAACAATCTCATATATAAAATTATTTACAGGGAAAAAAAAAAAAAAGATTACCATATATCCACCTTCTACTGACATCAACTCAACTAATGAGATACTCCCAAGGAATAACTTGTATAGTAAACAGAAAAAGAGGCACACTACTCGATTTCATTCATATTCTAAACAATGTATTTACTGCACTCAGATGTCAGGAACAACTATAAATTATTAGGAAGAAAGAAGTCACTATTCTTGCTCAAGTTAGTCCCCCACACCCTCTTCCTGTTATCTAGATCCAACTCTTCTCCATTCATAATGCTGAATTTCAAGTGCAGACCAATTATGTGATTTTTTTGATGAAAGATGGTGTTTGCAGCATACATTTAAAGATATTAAAAAGAGAACCACTAAATTTACTTTGCATATATATACTACTTGCTTAATGTACTTTACATTCCCTATTTATATTCTTATTTAGCATATTTTTCCCTTACATAATACAATACCTTAAAAGCCTACACTTCACCCCTTCAACACAATGACACCTACATACACATTATGAAGCACTGGTGGAATATACAATGACACCTATGCAGGTGTCGTGGTTACATTCTATTTTAATTGCTGTCGGACAATCCCGTATCCTGTCTTAAGATGTGGCATGATATTCTTAATACCAAACTAAAGTCAGGTCACCCCTAATGCAAATTGTGTCTAACATGGGGGTTGTTTTCACTTTCAAGTCATACTTTGATGCAGAGATTTTAAAGGTTAACACAGCAATGGGCCACAGCAAGTCACAGGGATATCCATAACATGGAGTAGGATAACATTTATGTTGGAGGGGACGGATGTGTCACTGCCACCAGCATACACAGTGATGTGAATTTATCAAGATGGGTAGGCTGCAGCCACTGCTACCACTAGCATTCATGGTGATGCAAGTTTATTGATAAGGGAAGGATGCAGCCACTCCCATTCACAGTCATGCAAGTTTATTGAGAGTCTGGCTGCAGTCACTATCACCGACAGTAATATCAAAAGTGAGTGTTCATCAGTTGTGTGTAAACAGTGGCTCAAAATGATTTGTTAATGACTGTTACTGTGCTGTATCAGTTCTTATTCATTATCCTTTTGATGTTTTATAAGCTATGTTTTTATTACCTTAAGTTACAGCCATGGTATACATAGTGGAAAAATTTCAATTTTTGAGGAATCAGTCTCATCTAAGTCAGAACCATAGTAATTTTTTGCTAATGCTTACATTAAAACTATTTTTTTGCCAATGCTTTCATTAAAACTAATTTTTTGCCAGTGCTTTCATTAAAACTAATGTGACTTGAATCTAATGCAGGCTGATAACAGAACAGAACTCCAGCGTTAGCAGCAACCTGACTACTATCTACTAAGATAAAAAATACATAATGGACCTTCTTACATCAAATGGGATTTGTTACATAACCACTTGTATCAAAACTCATCACTGCTCAAATTCAATTAATAAGTAAATGGAGAAAATAATTAAAATAAAGAAATTAAAATAAATTATACATTGTAAGTCAGATTGATTTAAGGAAGCTTCATGGAAATGTCTGTTCATGGAGGTAAAGAGATGTTTAAGGAATAATATTCTTCTGCAAATGTTAACTTGACATGAAATGAAACTGTACAGTGAAGGTAAATTACCTAGGATAAATCCATGTGTAAACAAAATGGAAAGGAGAGAGGAATGAGTGTATGAAGCATATGGAAAAAGTGCTAATATAGTGAAGTGGTGCAATGGGTGGATAGACAGCTTGAAAAATTAAATGTGATTAAAATTGTTTGAAAATTCAATCAATAGTTAAAGGTGAAGAGTAAGGCCAATGGAAGACAGATTACTGTAAAGGAATAATTGCAAGAAAGAAATGAAAGAGGAGAAAGCCTTAAAAAAAAAGTTAATGGTTAGAAAGCTAAAGATCACCAAAGGACATTATTGGAGGGAATGAGACATCTCAATAATATAGAATAAATAATACTTAAACAAGGTACTGACTCCAATAGATTCAATAAATCCAGTATCTGTTAATATCCATCAACATAACTGATGTTCTTGCTTGAGACTAGCAAGAATCAGGGATACCCAGTAATAAACATAAAATGCTCATTATAAACTTACAAATAGTTACTGGAATCAAACTCTTCATCTCTTATAATTCAGGGTGGGAGCATCATTGGAAACAATGAACTCTTATTGAATAAAAACTAACCACTTCAGTTTTATGACAGTTGTTAAATTATGAACACCAAAAAGAGGTAAAACTATTTCTATAAATTAGAGATTAATACTAAAAATCATACATAACCTAGGTCAAGCCCCATAATGGTGTTATAATATATCCTACCACTATTACTCAAATAATAACTGTCAGAATTAAAACTTGAAGGAGACATTCAGAAGGTCCACTATATATATGTAAAAATTCTTACTAACATTAATCAACAGAAACCAACAATCTCACCAGACTCACCGAGGTGTCCTTCTTCCGTTTCCCCAACTTGATCTTGAGCGTAGGCACCTTTCCTCCCTTCTTGGCCTTGGCTTCTGCTGTCGTGGTGCGCTTACGGCCACGCTTCTTCTTGCCCACCCCTTCACTGTCATCTTCAAATTCTTCCTCCACCTCTTCATCGACCTTCGACTTCCTTGGACGTCCTCGACCCTTGGGAACAATCTGAAATTAGTGGAAACAAGGAAAACTCCTCTCATGCTTTTTAAATATAAACTGAACCCTTACGGAGACGAAGAACTTGAAGGACCCGAGGCTTTTCCTTACTACGAGGAGTCTTCTGTACTCACCGAGTGACCCTTAGATGTCAGTGGATTTCATCAAATCACTTACTTGGACAGGTTCTGGTTCTGGTTCTTCTTCCTCAGCAACCTCTTCCTCTTCCTCCTCTTCATCTTCCTGTCCTCTGGCTGTGAACTCTCTCCACTTGGCAGCCACCAGCATCATCAACTTGGATACAGGAACCTGGAATGGGATGCTGTCTGTTAACAACCCTTAACTGTTAGCTTAGACAATTCAGATTAACCTGGTATCAGATTCAATCTCAAGTTCATTTTCATTCTTTACCTCTCTTTTGCCTCATTGGTTTACCACATTCCTTAAAATGGTAAAAGGTTATTTCTGGATTCTTGTAGCAGACACACACACGTGGGAGCAACTTATCATTTTCAATAAAGAGGACAGTCAAGGCAAAGAGAATCCACTTTTCTCTACAAAATTTTGGAACGATAACTAAGCACTCACCATTACAACTTTAAGTACTGAGAATGCTTTGTCATGCATTCCATATAAACAAGACAATTCTTGGTCAATTTTCTGGAAAGTTTTTTCTTACTGTGTACATATCAACAATTAGTATCTGCTAACAGCATCTCTGAAAACATCCTTTCACACAAAATAATGATCTGGCATGTGGATAGGTATATAATTATAAGTATACCTAAAGGAATATGTACAAGCAGTATCAAAAAGTAGAGGGCACTGGCTTTTAGCCGATCAGTTATCAATGATAACACCTACAAACTTCATACATATTGGTGACTAGTTTATTTGTAAACCTTCCACATTATTTAACTCACCCTTGGATTTTCTTTGGCCAAGAGGGGTCGTACATGCTGCTGGAAGAGCTTATATGTTGTGAGAGTTTGGTAGTCATTTTCAGAATACTCAATCTGAACATCATTCAAACCAAAACTCTCACACACTTCTGCTACTGTTGGCATCTGGTCACCTCCACCTGAAAGATAGACACTGTCAGCATTATATATCAGGTGTCATACAGCAATAGGCAACCAGTACTACTAGCAACACAACACAACTTGACATTATTATACTGGCTGAATCTCCTTTTCATTACAACTGGAATTTTCAGTTAAAGTACCATGTTTTAATTTAATTTCTACACCAGCATTCTTTATCCTACCATTCACTTTATACTGTGCTCTCACTATGCCGATATTAAAAATATTATTTAACATGCAATAGAGAGAGAGAGAGAGAGAGAGAGAGAGAGAGAGAGAGAGAGAGAGAGAGAGAGAGAGAGAGAGAGAGAGAGAGAGAGAGAGAGAGAGAGAGAGAGAAATATCCAATTCTTGGAAATGTAATGATTGGACATAATGAATGCAAAATAAATGTATCATAATGAGGAGAGAGAGAGAGAGAGAGAGAGAGAATGCTATGCAGCCACAAGCAAAAAGTAAGAACCAGCAGAAATGATACCATTCTGCTCATTGCTCTCCTGCAATGGTGCCATTGGAGCAACAGCAGGGCGGCCCCGCCCCTTGCCACGCCCCCTGCCCCGAGATGCATCCTCAGTGTAGTCTGAGTCCACTCGTTGACCTTCTTCCTCATACTCACCCTCCTGCAATCAAAGATAAAATCATTGAATATGAAATCATCCCCACCAAATTTTCAATGTTTCACTTTTGAGTATAAATGGTCAAAATTAGCATATTCATTGAATTTGAAGTCTTTTGGTAAATATTTATTAAACAGTCATAAGAACATAAGAAGTAAGGGAAGCTGCAAAAAGCGACCAGGTTTACACGAGGCAGTCCCTGTATAAAATATACCTACCTATTTCTATCTATTATCCCCATCCATAAGCCCATCTAATCTTGTCTTAAAGCTCCCTAATGTCTTAGCACTAACAACATGATTATCGAGTCCGTTCCACTCATCTATTTGAGAACTAATTTCTTCCTATCTCCTTCCTAAAACCTAAATTTTTCAAGCCAGAACCCATTATTTCTTGTTCTATCCTGGTTGCTGATCCGAAGAATTTTGCTTACATCCCCTTGTTATAACCCTTATACCACTTAAAAGACTTCTATCAGGTCCCCTCTTAACCTACGTCTCTCTAAAGAATGTAGATTTAACAGCTTCAGTCTCATCTCATAACAAATACTCCTCATCCCCTGTATCCTTTTAGTCATTCTCCTCTGTACTGATTCTAATAGAACTATATCTTTCCTGTAATGTGGGAACCACATAGGAGTCATAGGAGTCAGTACATCTATATATGAATACGAGATAAATGAGAATAAATCTTATGCTGAAAATACAAAAACCTACAGCAAAGGCAACAAACAAATAACTCACACTTTCACTCTCATCCTTCTTCTTTCGTTTCTTTCGCCCTCGATCCCCCCGTGAAGACTTCCGTTTCTTGCTCTTCTTCCTCTTTCGTTTTCCTCCACTCCACTCCTCATCCTGCTCTTCTTCATTGGAATCACCTTGTTCTTCTTCCCCCTCTTCTCCTTCTCCCTGCTCTTCCTCCTCTTCTGTAAATGTAAAATTTATGCTAATACAAGTCACATCAATATTCATGTTGAAGATCACAAGTGATTAATGTCTAAAAACACGAATCCTGTATCTACTTTTGATGCACAAAGCATTTAGAAAAAAAAGTAACTGTCTTTCTGATTCCTTGGGATTACTGTATCTACTTTTGATGCACAAAGCATCTAGAAAAAAATTAATCTGTCTTTCTGATTGCTTTATTTTTTTTCTTTTCCTTTGAATACACTATTTATTTTCTTCTTTCCTTTGAATACACTATCTTCCCATTAAACTAATGAATGCTGCTTATAGTGAGAATAAAAATGAAATATTTGAAAGATACAAAAATTAATAACATTGAAGGACTCAGTTATAAAGCTGCAGGGGGCTGCTGTGATACAGTGGGGCCACGCGCACTTTGGGGGGTGAGGTTAGGAAGGACATCCACTCGGGGTAACAGTTCCCAAATGCCAAAACCAAGTTAGGAGACACCATCCCAGCCTTAATAAAATAAGGAAACCAGAGAGAGAGAGAGAGAGAGAGAGAGAGAGAGAGAGAGAGAGAGAGAGAGAGAGAGAGAGAGAGAGAGAGAGAGAGAGAGAGAGAGAGAGAGAGAGAGAGAGAGAGAGAGAGAGAGAGAGAGAGAGAGAAACTTAGTTATAAAGTTGTTTTAATGACACAATATTTGCAGATATCAAACCAGATAGCAGAGCTGATATGGTTGAATGTTAGGCAATATTCCACTGTAAATCCAATCTCTATCCTGATGACCTGTTTGTGTTGGCTCCAGCTGTTGGCACTAATCGTTCACAGGTTTAAGCTGGCCCACTTATTCACCTCTATCTAAAGTTGCATACATTTAAGTCGGTGCCTGAAACTCACTGCCTGACAATGTTGTTGCTATAAAGTAGTGGTTCTCAAATATTTTCATAAGCAACCCTATTTAAGAACTTCTGAACCCTTCACAATCCACAGTAAAAATATACAGTGGTATACAAACTTAATTTTCAAAAGAAAACAAACAAGTTTCACACTTATACCTTGACTAAGATAATGGGAAAATGAGCAAAGAACTTTGAAAATACACACAATCACTGACTGACTGGTGGGCCCAACCTCAGTCCACTACCCACCAGTCCAACATATGCATTTGATAAAGGCATAATTTCTGTCAGAGCCATCACTATGTTGGGGGAGGGAGGATGTGGGGAGAGGATGAATGGGCATTACATAATTAATTTCCAAATGGAATGCAAAGGAATGCACATCAATTTAAAAGCAAAATAATCTAATATATAGATTATAACAACTGGGTAGAGAAAGAAAGAGAGAGAGAAAAAAAAAACAAGATTAATGGTAGTCTGTAAAAAAAAAAAAAAAATAAAATATATATATATATATATATATATATATATATATATATATATATATATATATATATATATATATATATATATATATATATATATATATATATATATATATATATATATATATATATATATATATATATATATATATATATATATATATATATATATATATATATATATATATATATATATATATATATATATATATATATATATATATATATAAGGTTAACTTAATTAAGCCAAGGCAGAAAATGCAAATTATGTGAAAAACAAGAATGGCATCACAAGTGATGGAAAGACAGCCAACTGACAATGTAAGAATGAAAACTGCAATTTCAATAAAATAAAATAATATAAATTGAGCATAAGCCTTTTTAGTTTATGTCCCTGTAACCAATTAAGATTTACCTTGAGATCCAACATTTGGTTATGCAGTTTGAGAACTGCTGTCCTAAAGACTGTCACAGCTTTCAAATCAGTTCTTCACATGGCACTTGGATCACTCTTCCTTGAATATACATACTAAAAAATTGTCCACAAATCTCACACATAAATTGGTTCCTTTCCATCACACACTAAACACCAATATTTCTTTTCTTACTTCAAGACTGGAATGCCTGCAGTTACTGGTTGCTTCCCTCCTCACTTTACCAATGCCAATTCTTTCCTCTGCCAAACCGTTTGACATTTGGGGTAGTCAGTCAGGTGAACATATGGAGCAAATTCATTATAATAAATACTATAAATATAAAACCAATTATACTCTATTCTCAAACATTAGAGAACCACCAGCCCCACAGTGGAGCTTGGTGGGCCCTAGATTCTATCCTGATTGGGTAGCAGTGTCTTGTGGTATGGCAGAGGGTATGACATTGTTTTGGTGACTCAATAAACACTGCTAGACACCTACTTGTCCTAGACAGTGGTATATATATATATATATATATATATATATATATATATATATATATATATATATATATATATATATATATATATATTTTAGACATTCTTGCAGGCTTTTCTTTACTTTTAAAGTGACTGACAATCAAAAAAGAAAGCCGCAGTGAAGCTGGAAGTACATAATATAAAGATTCCTGATCAAAGACTGCAATTAATGGATAAAACACCATGACAGCAAGGCAAGGCATGCTTGACCTGTCATCAGTGGCCCACCCTATCACCCCAGGGCAAGCCACAGGTCTGGCCAGCAGGGTTTATGGTCCCATTGGGCATCCAAGATGGCTAGGCCACTCCCTTTCCCATGTCTCAGGTGAGGGATTGGATGTTTGTAGTCCAAAGCACCTGGAGATGACTATCATCATCCTCTCGCCCGCTCATAAGTTGATAAGACAGTACACTTTTCACTCAGTGACTTCTCTCCATCTTTTGTGTTCAAGTGATGAAACATTTAGTGGAGATGGTGAAGAAATGGTTTTCATGTAAAGCAAACAGTTTGTGTGTTGGTAAAGAAACAATAAAGCACTGTTAACCGCATGCTATTCATGGAACAATGCCATTCAGTAGCAGGCCAGAACGTTGATCCCCTGACAAGCTCCACCCAGGAGAAGGGGCTTGTGTCTCTAACTTTCCAGAACAGTATAACAGGTTTAATGGCTGATAATAATTTTTAAAGAGAGTGACTGACAAAAACTTATTTTCATGTCTCTATGCAATTTCTCTACTGAAACAGAATAGAAACCTTTTTTTTTTTTAATATCCAGTTTCCCTGGTCTGTCAGGATTAAGACAGTGCCTCCTAATGAAAGCCTTTGGATCTGGTATATGGAAACCATTATCCTGAGTGGATGCCCTTCCTACTCTCAGACAATGGCCAGGATTCGAACCCATGCGCCTGAGGATCCCTCAGCCCCCAAAGCGTGCACAGTCCCACTGTACCACAGCGGCCCCCATATATGTTCAAATATAATGCAAAAGAATCTTTACAAATTAACATATAGTTTCATGTAATACTTCACAACTTAGGGATATTAATTAAAATTATATTACATCAATGTATAAGATCAACACCTTTTCCTATGAACTCCATCCAAGGAAATTATGGTGACTGAAGAGTCCTTGATTCTTGTCCTACCATTCTTTCACTACACACTAATCCTCTTACCAACTCCAGCACCCACCACATTTACCATACTCACATGCTCTTAACCACCTTATGATCTTTTTGCCATTCTTTATAGTACATTACCTAACCACTTTTGAGTGTTGTATTTGACTCCTTTAACCACTCATATATCATTCTCAACTGTACTATATAAATAAAATCTGTTACTACAGTACTATAACACACAATTAAAAAGAGAAAAATCCAAAAGTGATGTGTTTAACGGAAACAAAGCTAAAAGAAGAAAACCAGATAGTCATTAACAATAACCACAATATATGGAGAAGAGACAGGATTGGTAAAGGAGGGGGAGGTGTAATGATAATGACAAAAAAAGAAGCAAAAACAAAAATATTAAAAAAAAAAAAAAAAAACAGAAATAGTGAGTGTTAACTTGGAGGATAATTATGGAGAAATACTGACTAACAACTTATGTACCACCCAAAACAAACTCTTGGAACAAGGAAGAATATGAGAAAGTAATGAAAAATACCATCCAGTGTTAGAGTAAATTAATCAAAAGTAACAAAAAAAGTATTATTGGTTGATTTCATTTGCAAAGAAGTAAATTGGTAAATGTTTGAAGCTGGAAGAAACAAGACTGCATAGTGAGAAAGATTTCTGAAGCTGACTATGGAAAACACAATGATGCAATGGGTGACTGAAAATACAAGATATAGGGGAGATGACAAACCAACAAGACTAGACCTAATATTAACAAAAGGAATCAACCTAACTAAAGGATTAAGATATGTGTGCCCCAGGGGAAAAGTGACCATGTAATGATAGAAACAGAGACCGATAATGATGTCAGTGAAGAGGATGAATCCTACAAAGAAAAAGCAAATATAGATGATCTTAAGAAATTTTATGTAGAAATGGACTGGGAAAAAGCTAAAAAGAGCAAATTATGTGCAAGATAAGTATGACATTTTATGGAAATATATGAGACTGGAATGAATGTCCCATTATACAAACCTCAAAAAAAAAAAAAAAAAAAAACAGGTGTGGTTCAATGCAAGATGCACAGGTGCAAAAGAGAGAGAGAGAGAGAGAGAGAGAGAGAGAGAGAGAGAGAGAGAGAGAGAGAGAGAGAGAGAGAGAGAGAGAGAGAGAGAGAGAGAGAGAGAGAGAGAGCATGGATAAGAATGAAAAGAAATCAAAATCATAAAAATAAAGAGGAAAAGAAAGGATATGAAAAGGACATAATTGGACTGCAAGAACGAACCAAAACTGTTCTGTAGATTCATAAATGGAAAAATTAAACTGAAAGAAAAATCAGAAAGGTTGAAGGGTGGAAATGAAACATATGAAGACCCAAAAGACAAGAGTGATTGCTAAACAAACAAGTTTTCACAGAAGACTAAGAATTTAAAGAACCACAAGACAAGACAGAAAAGCGAATATGGGAAATTATAGTAAATAAAGAAGCTTATAACACAGAGAAACTGAAAGAGAAAAGCAACAATACCAGATAGGAGTATCAGGATTCATTCTAAGAGTGCAGGAAACAATTAGTTGAACCAGTATGACATATTAAAGTGCTCTCATCAATTGGAAGAGTGCCTAAGGAATGGAAGGGAGCAGACATAGTGCCAATTTATAAAAGTGGAGAGAGAGAAAGAAGAACCACTAAACTTTAGACCAGTATCAATGACCAGCATAGTATGTAAGACAGTGGTTCTGAACCTTGTTTGCCCTATGCACCCCTTTCACCATATGTCAGAATGTCATTCTCCTCCCTCCTTTCCAAGACTGTCTGCCTCAAAAAGTGCATTCCAAATAATATGCATATAATACTGAAAATCCTTTGTTTTTTTCCATATTAGTACATGTACATTTACAATTTTACATGGATGTGAGGAGCCCTGGGGTGCTCAAAGGCTATAAAAAATCAACATTCTAATAGTATGAGTTTGCCAATCTGTGGTCCCAATTCCCCCCTGAAAACCTGAAATTCCCCCCTGGTTGAGAACCCCTGATGTAAGATCTGCGAAAAAGTGATAAAGACGCAGTGGACAGAATTTCTAGAAAAACATGATGTAACAACAAAGACAATATGGCTTTACTTAGTAAAGTAGGCAAACACACACACAAACACATAGCAATCAATCTATGTATCCATATATATATATATATATATATATATATATATATATATATATATATATATATATATATATATATATATATATATATATATATATATATATATATATATATATATATATATATATATATATACACACACACACACACACATACACACACACACAGTTAGATTTGGGAAAGCTGCAAAAGTTTAGTTATCTTTCATACTAATAATATGATGATCAAATGTGGCTAATAAAAGATAACAATTTAATAAATATTTCCTATGAAACCCATGAAAACATTTCTTGATGCATATATTCATCTATAAATAAGTATTGTTATGACATACATCTGATTTTCTATACATCATAGTTGAAAATTACAGCTTCTAATATTCTGATGAAATAATAGCAAAGCTAATTAGATTTTCTTTTTTAAAGTCCCCACATCTAGGATATGAATCCTTCCACATGACAAATATAACAGCAGGGTGAAGACAATAAGAGCTAGAAATTTAAACAGTGACCTTAGTAACTTGTTTCTGTGGCAATGAAGTTTGTTAATTATAGGGCTATGCTGAATTTAGCCCTTGCTCAAGCCTCAGCTTAGTTAAGGATTGGTATACTGAGGCTAATTACGATAGTCTGAAAACACGTAATTGTATGTTAGGTTGGAAATCATTGTTTCAGGATCAAATGATATACTATGAATGGTGCATAATCCCCTTTCAAGTTTCCCACAGGAAGGAGCGATAGTGGCTGCAATCAACTAATCATGTAATACATCTCGACCGACGATGGTGAAGTAAACATTATCTTGCTACGCGGATCAAACTCGTGGTGCAATACAATTAAAATGAAGCTACTCATAAAATCAATACCAAGGAGAGAGAGAGAGAGAGAGAGAGAGAGAGAGAGAGAGAGAGAGAGAGAGAGAGAGAGAGAGAGAGAGAAAAAAAAAAAAGCTTCGCAGGGATGGGCAACACCACCTACAGTATTTCATGTCTGATTACGTAACACCCCCTGGCTAGGCGTGCTTCAAGGCAGCTGCTCTAGCTCCAGAGGCTTGAAACACCCCAAGAATATCATGAGAGCCCTGTCCTCACCCCCATGGTGACGGGAAGGAGGGTTATAAAGCAAAATAAATTGCGCGCCAAGCATGCGGGGTCGGCCACCGTGCCTCAGCGACGCCACAAACGTTCCCAGGCTAACCTTCAACCTTACCATGTCAACAAAACACTAGACTTACTCTACACGTGACTACAAACTCATGAAAAACCCCGCAAGTTCATGATATACCACCGATTTTTGCACTAGCAGGCATAACAAAGGTCCAAGCTTACCCCGTGAGGGTCGGCTGATCAGCGACAACCCGGCCGGTATCCAGGCCTTCACCCCACGTTGGTCGCTGACTAGCCGACCCCGCTATGGTGACGAGACGCTTCCCTACATTTCTCTTTCCTCTCAGTGCTTTCTGTGGCCTTCACGGATCCATGGCACTCAAAAGTAAGCACTAGAACCTTAAAGAAGAGCACCAAAACACCGCAGGAGCACCCTTTTCCCGGTCCATTCGAATCAGATGCTGCCTCACTCCCCTCCTCTCACCTGGATATTCCGCCTCCTCCAGGTCCGACGGCATTTTCTCCCTCTTCTCTGACTGCTCCTTTCCTCTTCTCCTCGCCTCCCTTCTATTCTTCGTCCGTGTGAGTCACTTTACAAAACTTATGGGACGCACGAGGAGCACCACCACCGACTCGTCCAGCGCGTCTCTCTCAATGTTTCTCGGCCACAGAGGTTTTTCGGACAAAAGAAAGTCTAATGCGCATGCGTGACGGACGGAGTCATGTGGCTTACGTCTCTAACTCCTTCCTTCCTCGCAATAAGTTTAGATATCGTGCATAAAGGTGTGAGAATATTAGGTAAATTAAATCATGGGCCGATAAGAAACGAGATATCTTGGCGGGAACAATAACTGACGCCTTTGAACAGCGACCCCTTATAAATCAATTATTACTTGAAATCATTCAGTAGCTTTATTTAGCATAGATAGCACTGCATTCATGATACAAAAGGCTTATACGCCTCTCTCTCCTGCAGCCTACAGGAAGTCAACCGGCGATCTATTCACTGCATGTCATCTTTAAGAACTGAATCATTAACATTTATCCTTTACCGGCTCCCTTAGGACAAATCGCTTTTCTTACATCAAGAATTACTGCACTATTCATTTCGCATGCGAAACAATTATCCATAACAAAACATTGCCAGGCGTTCTAGAGCGAGCAGAGCTACAATTTCCGTGCAATTCGAAACGCAGAACACTGCACTCCTATTGTTTATATGAAATATTTCAACAATTGATATCTAACACATTATTAATTCCAGTTGACAGAGATTAGTGGGATAGCAAAAGTGGCGCATCCATTATAAAGCCCTACATAATACAACTATGTAGTTGACAGTAACACTTACAACTTAATATCCTAACGAATATGAACCATTATATTCCACTTATTTACACTGTACAACAGTGAAAAAACGGACATACGAATAATATTTCTAAGGATACTTTCTTTTGAAAATCTTGAAAATCACACTACCTAGTTTATTGTGAGACCCACCATCTTTTTCTGTAATTGTTTCGATAAGGATAACTTTCTAAACAGATTCAAGGTACAAAATATATTATAAAAGGATGATGTATTTCAGTTCCTTTCCTTGTATTTTCTAGTTTCTGGTCAATACTAATATTCTGCATTAGATTTGCAACAATACTACTCAGTAGGAAACAATCTCTGCTTCTGCAAAATATCAGGGGATCTTTTGACTATGAACCAGGTCACTGGAGGTCATTAAAGCTGTTCTCCTTCACATAGGAAACGCCTTGCCTTCTTTCAAGTTGCACACTTGGTTACTTTAGCTTCTTAGAAGAGGCTGCTGGGCTGGGACATTTAGTTTTCCATTCTCCAGAGCTATGGAAACCACGGTTTGGAGGAATACTCCACTGTTTTATCTATGTTCATGATCATACCGAAATAAGTAGTTTGCATCCACAAGAGCAAATAAAACAATACTGAAGGTCTGCTTGTAATTGAAATAGCTGTTTCCACTGTTGAATGGGCACTGCAGAAGAACATGTTTGCCGTCCACAGCTCTCAAACAATGAAGGAAATTCCACCTTACTTCAAAAGTGTGTGCAACATCCAACCACTCGTCTGTAGTTTTTGGCAGCTGAAACTAGAAATAAAGGAAACATCTAGTAACGTTAGCATCATACCTATATTATTGTTAAAAATAAGGCAGGTATTATTGTTAAAAATAAGGCAGGTGTCTACTGCCTCCTCCACAGGAGGAGGCAGTAGATACCTGCCGAAACGATAATTACTCCCAGTGAGGTCTAAAGCACTGTTCAGGGGGTGCTGTGAACTTATCATTAAACCCAGCTGTGACCTCACTGAACGTTTCCCTTTGAGTCTCACAACACAAGGGGACAGTCACAGCCTGTCCTCTAAAAACAACTCTCTTCCTCCACACAAAACTACAAGCACCTAATAACACACACACCCTTCACTCAAAAATTTTAAAATCATGGCGACTCCTACACCAGCCTCGGAGTCCCCATCTGGGGAGGGGACCATAAATGTCCCCAGGTCGGACTGCCTTTCTGTCGACGACCCTAAGTGTCTTGACACCCCCCTCAACTTTTTCTTCATTAACTTCTGCAACATTCGCGGTCTAAGATCTAATTTTCAATCTGCTAGTTGGGGGGACCTGAGGAGGTATTTTGCTGATTTTCCTTGGAATGACTACTGCTTCCGTGTCAGAGACCCGTCTTTGTGTGCTGAGCGCATAACAGAGGTGATAGTGTCTGGCATGGAGGCGTACATTCCTCACTCTTTTTCTCGTCCTAAACCTTCTAAACCTTGGTTTAACACAGCTTGTTCTCGTGCTATACATGATAGAGAGGTGGCCCACAAAAGGTACTTAAGCCTTCCATCACCAGAATCTCATGCACTTTATATTTCTGCCCGGAACCATGCCAACTCTGTTCTCCAACTAGCCAAAAACTCCTTCATTAACAGAAAATTTCAAAACCTTTCAAGATCTAACTCCCCTCGTGATTTCTGGCATCTAGCCAAAAATATCTCCAATAACTTTGCTTTTTCTTCTTTCCCTCCTCTACTTCAATCAGATGGCACCACTGCTATCACATCTATTTCTAAAGCTGAACTCTTTGCTCAAACCTTTGCTAAAAACTCTACCTTGGACGATTCTGGGCTTGTTCCTCCCTCTCCTCCATCCTCTGACTACTTCATGCCACCTATTAAAATTCTTCGCAATGATGTTTTCCATGCCCTCGCTGGCCTAAACCCTCGGAAGGCTTATGGACCTGATGGGGTCCCTCCTATTGTTCTCCGAAACTGTGCCTCTGTGCTTGCACCTTGCCTAGTCAAACTCTTTCAGCTCTGTCTGTCAACATCTACCTTTCCTTCTTGCTGGAAGTTTGCCTACATTCAACCTGTTCCTAAAAAGGGTGACCGCTCTAATCCCTCAAACTACCGTCCTATTGCTTTAATTTCCTGCCTATCTAAAGTTTTTGAATCTATCCTCAACAGGAAGATTCTTAAACATCTATCACTTCACAACCTTCTATCTGATCGCCAGTATAGGTTCCGTCAAGGCCGCTCTACTGGTGATCTTCTGGCTTTCCTTACTGAGTCTTGGTCATCCTCTTTTAGAGATTTTGGTGAAACTTTTGCTGTTGCCTTGGACATATCAAAAGCCTTTGATAGAGTCTGGCACAAAGCTTTGATTTCCAAACTACCCTCCTACGGTTTCTATCCTTCTCTCTGTAACTTCATCTCAAGTTTCCTTTCTGACCGTTCTATTGCTGCTGTGGTAGACGGTCACTGTTCTTCTCCTAAATCTATTAACAGTGGTGTTCCTCAGGGTTCTGTCCTGTCACCCACTCTCTTCTTATTATTCATTAATGATCTTCTAAACCAAACTTCTTGTCCTATCCACTCCTACGCTGATGATACCACCCTGCACTTTTCCACGTCTTTTCATAGACGTCCAACCCTTCAGGAGGTAAACATCACGCAGGGAAGCCACAGAACGCCTGACTTCTGATCTTTCTAAAATTTCTGATTGGGGCAGAGCAAACTTGGTATTGTTCAATGCCTCAAAAACTCAATTCCTCCATCTATCAACTCGACACAACCTTCCAGACAACTATCCCCTCTTTTTCAATGACACCCAACTGTCCCCCTCTTCTACACTGAACATCCTCGGTCTGTCCTTTACTTATAATCTGAACTGGAAACTTCACATCTCATCTCTAGCTAAAACAGCTTCTATGAAGTTAGGTGTTCTGTGACGTCTCCGCCAGTTTTTCTCACCCCCCCAGCTGCTAACTCTGTACAAGGGCCTTATCCGTCCATGTATGGAGTATGCTTCACATGTCTGGGGGGGGTTCCACTCATACTGCTCTTCTAGACAGGGTGGGATCAAAAGCTTTTCGTCTCATCAACTCATCTCCTCTAACTGACTGTCTTCAGCCTCTCTCTCACCGCCGCAATGTTGCATATCTAGCTGTCTTCTACCGCTATTTTCATGCTAACTGCTCTTCTGATCTTGCTAACTGCATGCCTCCTCTCCTTCCGCGGCCTCGCTGCACAAGACTCTCTTCTTTCTCTCACCCCTATTCTGTCCACCTCTCTTACGCAAGAGTTAACCAGTATTCTCAATCATTCATCCCTTTCTCTGGTAAACTCTGGAACTCCCTGCCTGCTTCTGTATTTCCACCTTCCTATGACTTGAATTCCTTCAAGAGGGAGATTTCAAGACACTTATCCACCAATTTTTGACCACTACTTTGACCCTTTTATGGGACTGGCATTTCAGTAGGCATTTTTTTTATGAGATTTTTGTTGCCCTTGGCCAGTATCCTTCCTACATAAAAGAAAAAAAGAAAAAGAAAATAAATAAATAAATAAATAAATAAATAGCTTAAAATTAATAAAGTAGTTTGTAAGTTATATATTTTCTTAGTAAATCTTCATACATTAAGGGTGGGAGGATTTCCTCAAACTACTCGCTCATGGTATGCACATTTATTTATTTGTAATTATTTAAGGCCACGGATGACGGCGAAAACGAACAAAGCACCGATGACCCTCATTACTGAAAGTGACAAGGAGACGTTTGACGGGGAATGTGAGGAGGCAGATAATGAGAATTTTCGACCACATAACTTCCAGTAGCAACAGGTCGGAAGGTTCAGTTGAAAGGGAGAAGAGGAAAAATAATGCCAACATCTCTCAAGACTGCTCAAAAAAGACTGCCAAAAAGAAAATAATTAAACTGTAACCTAGCCTGTAACCGACGAAGCCATTTCCGTTCTGCGATCAGTTAACCAAAACATGGCCATGCGAGATCACATTTCATTCTTCGGTGAATATGTTGCTAGCAAAATAAAGATCCTTATTAGTAAGGCGGTAGGCACCTGCCAAAACGATAATTACTCCCAGTGAGGTCTAAAGCACTGGATCAGGGGGTGCTGTGAACTTATCATTAAACCCAGCTGTGACCTCACTGAACGTTTCCCTTTGTCTCCCAACACAAAGGGGCAGTCACAGCCTGCTCTCTAAAGACAACTCTCTTCCTCCACACAAAACTACAAGCACCTAATAACACACACACCCTTCACTCAAAAATTTCAAAATTATCATGGCGACTCCTACACCAGCCTCGGAGTCCCCATCTGGGGAGGGGACCACAAATGTCCCCAGGTCGGACTGCCCTTGTGACGACGACTCTAAGTCTTTTGACTCCCCCCCTCAACTTTTTCTTCATTAACTTCTGCAACATTTGTGGTCTAAGATCTAATTTTCAATCTGTAGAGCACCACCTCTCCTCTTCTAAACCTCATCCTCTTTTCCTCACTCATTCTCAGGTGTCTGAGGCAACTGACAGTAGCCCCTTTTCTGTTCCCTCCTACTTTCTCTATCCTCATTTTCGATCCAAAGCTGGATGTTGCGTTTATGTGAGCAACGACTTAACCTGCTCTCGTGCCCACGCTCTTGAATCTTCCGAGTTTTCCACCATCTGGCTACGACTACAGAGTCACTCTCAAACTAAATTTATCTGTGCTGTATACCTCCCTCCTAACTCCTCTGACTATAAGAAATTCTTTGACTACTTAACTTCCAAAGTGGAGCACATTCTGACTCTCTTCCCTTCTGCAGAGATCTCCATTCTTGGAGACTTCAATGTTCACCACCAGCTTTGGCTTTCCTCTCCCTTCACTGACTATCCTGGTGAACTAGCCCTCAACTTTGCTATCCTCCATGACCTAGAGCAACTGGTGCAACACCCTACTCGTATTCCTGACCGTCTTGGAGATTCGCTCAACATTCTTGACCTTTTCCTGACCTCTAATCCTTCTGCTTATGCTGTCACCCTCTCTTCTCCGTTGGGCTCCTCCGACCACAGTCTCATATCTGTATCTTGTCCTATCACTCCAGTCCCTCCTCAGGATCCCCCTAAGCGAAGGTGCCTCTGGCGTTTTGCCTCTGTTAGTTGGGGGGACCTGAGGAGGTATTTTGCTGATTTTCCTTGGAATGACTACTGCTTCCGTGTCAAAGACCTGTCTTTGTGTGCTGAGCGCATAACAGAGGTGATAGTGTCTGGCATGGAGGCGTACATTCCTCACTCTTTTTCTCGAGCTAAACCTTCCAAACCTTGGTTTAACACAGCTTGTTCTCGTGCTATACATGATAGAGAAGTGGCCCACAAAAGGTACTTAAGCCTTCCATCACCAGAATCTCATGCACTTTATATTTCTGCCCGGAACCATGCCAAGTCTGTTCTCCAACTAGCCAAAAACTCCTTCATTAACAGAAAGTGTCAAAATCTTTCAAGATCTAACTCCCCTTGTGACTTCTGGCATCTAGCCAAAAATATCTCCAATAACTTTGCTTCTTCTTCTTTCCCTCCTTTACTTCAGCCAGACGGCACCAATGCTATCATATCTATTTCTAAAGCTGAACTCTTCGCTTAAACCTTTACTAAAAACTCTACCTTGGACGATTCTGGGCTTGTTCCTTCCTCTTCTCCACCCTCTGACTACTTCATGCTACCTATCAAAATTCTTCATAATGATGTTTTCCATGCCCTCGCTGGCCTAAACCCTCGGAAGGCTTATGGACCTGATGGGGTCCCTCCTATTGTTCTCCGAAACTGTGCCTCCGTACTTGCACCTTACCTAGTCAAACTCTTTCAGCTCTGTCTGTTAACATCTACCTTTCCTTCTTGCTGGAAGTTTGCCTACATTCAACCTGTTCCTAAAAAGGGTGACCGTTCTAATGCCTCAAACTACCGTCCTATTGCTTTAATTTCCTGCTTATCTAAAGTTTTTGAATCTGCCCTCAACAGGAAGATTCTTAAACATCTATCACTTCACAACCTTCTATCTGATCGCCAGTATGGGTTCCGTCAAGGCCGCTCTACTGGTGATCTTCTGGCTTTCCTTACTGAGTCTTGGTCATCCTCTTTTAGAGATTTTGGTGAAACTTTTGCTGTTGCCTTGGACATATCAAAAGCTTTTGATAGAGTCTGGCACAAAGCTTTGATTTCCAAACTACCCTCCTACGGTTTCTATCCTTCTCTCTGTAACTTCATCTCAAGTTTCCTTTCTGACCGTTCTATTGCTGCTGTGGTAGACGGTCACTGTTCTTCTTCTAAATCTTGTAACAGTGGTGTTCCTCAGGGTTCTGTCCTGTCATCCACTCTCTTCTTATTATTCATCAATGACCTTCTAAACCAAACTTCTTGTCCTATCCACTCCTACACTGATGATACCACCCTGCACTTTTCCACGTCTTTTCATAGACGTCCAACCCTTCAAGAAGTAAACATTTCACGCAGGGAAGCTACAGAATGCCTGACTTCTGATTTTTCTAAAATTTCTGATTGGGGCAGAGCAAACTTGGTATTGTTTAATGCCTCAAAAACTCAATTCCTCCATCTATCAACTCGACACAACCTTCCAGACAACTATCCCCTCTTTTTCAATGACACTCAACTGTCCCCCTTCTTCTTCACTGAACATCCTCAGTCTCTCCTTTACTTATAATCTGAACTGGAAACTTCACATCTCATCTCTAGCTAAAACAGCTTCTATGAAGTTAGGTGTTCTGAGACGTCTCCGCCAATATTTCTCACCCCCTCAGCTGCTAACACTGTAAAAGGGCCTTATCCGTCCATGTATGGAGTATGCTTCACATGTCTGGAGGGTTCCACTCATACCGCTCTTCTAGACAGGGTGGAATCAAAAGCTTTTCGTCTCATCAACTCTTTTCCTCTAACTGACTGTCTCCAGCCTCTCTCTCATCGCCGCAATGTTGCATCTCTAGCTATCTTCTACCGCTATTTTCATGCTAACTGCTCTTCTGATCTTGTTAACTGCATGCCTTCCCTCCTCCCGGGGCCTCGCTGCACAAGACTTTCTTCTTTCTCTCACCCCTATTCTGTTCACCTCTCTAATGCAAGAGTTAACCAGTATTCTCAATCATTCATCCCTTTCTCTGGTAAATTCTGGAACTCCCTGCCTGCTTCTGTATTTCCATCTTCCTATGACTTGAATTCCTTCAAGAGGGAGATTTCAAGACCACCGCTTTGGACCCTTCTGGACTGGCATCTCAGTGGGCTTTTTTTTAATTGGATTTTTGTTGCCCTTGGACAGTGTCCCTCCTACATAAAAAAAAAAAAGAAGAAAAAGTAACGCACGTTTACAATCGTTGGTTCAAATGCGCATTCAGCAAGTACTTTATGAAAGGGAAATCGCACCTCCTACTCAAGATTTGCCAACTGATCAGGTTCCGTCCGCAACATCCTTTCCTCTGTCAGTCGCCAGCTTCTCCTATTATACAGATTCAAGCATTACAGGTATCCCTTCACCCCATCCTGTCTGCTCTTCTACTCCTGAAGGATTTTCCTATTGCGGACAATCATAATCATCAGAACAACAACAAAATCTCAGCACATTCAGCAATCGGAAGCATCGCCATGACTCTTGTTTTCCATTATATCAGTTCTCTGATTCTCTCTCTTTTCTATTAACCTTGAAAAACATGATTAGACTCGAGGCTATGGATTTTTTTTTCTCTCCTTTTGCATATACTGATAACTTTTTGTAATCAAATCCGTCATATATGTATACCTAAATATTTTTCAAACTTGAAATAACTTTTTTTTTAAGTTGTGATGCTTCCAAGTATTTTTCAATGTAAAAAAAAAAAAAGCTCAAGTACAGTAGCAATACTATTTTTTTTTTTGGTACGATTTTATTCCATTATTTCATTATTATTTTTTTTTTTACCAAAGAATTAAACAACTGTTTCTGATTATCAGGAACACTACTGTTTTATTTTATTTTTCTTTAAGTCGTGATGTTTTCTACTACTTTTCTATTGAAAAATCTGAAGTACAATACAAATAATAATTTTCTTTTTGTTAAATACGATTTATATTTTTCATATATATATATATATATATATATATATATATATATATATATATATATATATATATATATATATATATATATATATATATATATATATATATATATATATATATATATATATATATATATATATATATATATATATATATATATATATATATATATATATATATATATATATATATATATATATATATATATATATATATATATATATATATATATATATATATATATATATATATATATATATATTCATTCATTATTATTATTACTATTTATTTATTATTATCATTATTATTATTTTTCTTTTTTTACTAAACAGGTGAACAACTACTTCTCATTTACTTTTTTTAAGTGTTAATGTTTGCTTACTTTCCCTATGGGTACCTACTCTAATTATCGGGGACGCTACATCTTTTCTTATAGAGTATCATATGTTTAAGATGTGCTCACATACATGTATTTAAGATGTGTTCAGATATTTACATGTATTGTAGTTTAGACGGTTCTCAAGAAATGCAATTTATAATACACAACCATTACGATTCAAATATTGTAAAGACCCTGGAAATAAATTTGACATATTCTCAGTATGTTCTCTTTGATTGTTTAAGACCTTTAGTCTTCGTTTTTTTTTTCTTATAATAACAAAGCAAATTGATTCTTAACTCATCTTTAGGTAACATTCCAGAGATTTCATCAAAACTTAACAGAGTTTTCGAATGATAGTACATATTGATGTTTAGGTACATGGATACATGGAACTGGAACATCAGGCTTGGATAGTTATCGCCAGTAGCCAGGAATCTTAATGTGAGATTTAATCTTGTGGCCACTGGTACAGCTTCTCGGCCCGATTAACTGAGTATAAGCATTTCAAAGTCAGTCGGAGACATACGAGTGAAGTTTTTGAAAAACACTTTGCTTGCCATTCTTACCTCTTCTACACTCACATACACCCCGAAGTGCATGACATTTACTGACACAAAACGCATGCTTTTTCCTTCGATTTCGTCTTTGTCGCAAAATAATACAAGCTGCGGCAGCAGCAACTGTTTGGTTCAGAACAGACATCTTGACAACTGAAAAGAGAATGTAAACTTCACTCTAAGTGTGAACAGAAAGAGGCATGCGCATCCATAGAGGAAAAGGCATGCAGCTAAAGGCATGCGTGAGCGTGTGTGTTGCATGCACAGAGGAATAGGAAGACTCATGGCAACCAGGCATAAGGCGTACGGGTCTGAACGCGGCTTTTAAATGAAAATTTTTCTTTCATTTTAGATCGCATCAAATACAAGGAACATGAATGGCTTGTTTGTGCCGATCTGAAAATTGTAGGTAGCCATTCTTAATGGACTGCAAACTGGCTATACAAAGTAGGTGTGTTTCCTATACAGGTAAGTGGGACACCCGGTGTAGGTTCACTCGAGGTCTATCCAGATCTCGGGATCAGCGCATGTGTGAATAGTATGCCATGTATGGTCCGATGTCTCATTTGCGCCCTGCCGTAACGGAGTGAGCATCTCCCTGCTGCTCTGAGGATGAATTCGGTAGATGGTATATTTGGCTCATGGTTTCTTCTGGCATGCTGTTCACGCATGCACTGATCCCGAGTTCTGGATAGACCTCGAGTGAACCTACACCGGGCAAGATCAGCAGAACATAACATCCAATCGGAATAGCCACCAAGACATGAGGGTCTCACGTTGTTAACGAACCACTTGAGAAAAAAAAAAAAAAAGAGAGAATATAATTTTGCCACCACTTCATTTTAAAACTGGGCTTGAGAGAGAGAGAGAGAGAGAGAGAGAGAGAGAGAGAGAGAGAGAGAGAGAGAGAGAGAGAGAGAGAGAGAGAGAGTCTGATATCTGGACTATGAAAGCAACAGGAGCTGAGGCGGATGACCCAATAAACTATGAAACTAAATCGAAGTTCAACACTGCGTATCTTTCAGATATAAACCGTGTTTATAATGTGACAGATGTCAAAACTATTAGAACGAACACACACACACACACACACACACACACACACACACACACAGAGAGAGAGAGAGAGAGAGAGAGAGAGAGAGAGAGAGAGAGAGAGAGAGAGAGAGAGAGAGACTGTAACAACATAATAATCACACGATCCCGCAATGAAAGTGCCTATCATATACAAACTATGTAGATAACACAAAACTAAGTGGAGATAAAAGTCCCTGCAAATTACTACTCTTACTAGCGTTATGAATAGTTAATTACTTTTACTTAAGACTTCAAATGATTATCCCTCAATGGCGTAAGTTAAGACACGTGCACTTGTAATGTGAGTCAGGTAGCAATAGAAGGAAGACTGAATCAATAAAGTGTAGCTCAAAAATGAGCATTGTAAGCGTCAACACTGTGAACATGAAAGAAAAGTAAGTAAGACAGCCTCAGTTTACATAAAGATCGCTAACGCAAGTCCCAACGTTATAGATTCATGCCACGACTCCCGTAGCCACTGCTCACTCCTGAGCACACACACACACACACACACAGGTTCGAGGGAAGGAGACAACCATAAACAGATTAAACCCGTGATGCGTAAGTAAGGTTTCGTGGAGTGAAGCTTTATTTTAGTAATCTCTCATTATCAATGTCAAGTGTCTGTCAAGTGGGAAATAATACTGACTGGATATTACAAGTATATGATGGTTTAAATGTAATTTGTGACAGGATTAATCAAAATAACTCTCTCTCTCTCTCTCTCTCTCTCTCTCTCTCTCTCTCTCTCTCTCTCTCTCATGAAGAGCCTCTGCAAGCCTAGTGCTCCACATAATCTGCTTATCTCTATAGGCTACTTATATTACGCTCATATATATATATATATATATATATATATATATATATATATATATATATATATATATATATATATATATATATATATATATATACTTTTCCATTTGGTTATTCCTCGATTTACCGTCATTCTATTTTTGTTACATAATACTGACAAGGAACACGGCTGCGGCGCTATTTCATTTTTTTTTTTTTTTTCCGAGAGTTTGATGACTTTCCCAGCAAGAAGACCTAGCGATAGTGGTTTCGTGGGAAGAAGGTCTCAGAGCTCGATGAGATGTTCATATGCTACGCAAGCGATACTGTCAGTTGGCCGAAGCTCAGAGCTCCACTAAGAACGAAGTCTGTACGAAGAACGAAGAATGAACGATTAAAATTACGTCGTATGTAATTTGTGTACGAAGATTACAGTGATTCTTGAATAAGGATTGCTGGCGACGTATCGGATGTATTCTATGTATTAATATTATTCATTAAGTAAATTAAGATTTTACTCGAGTATTTATATCCAGTAACCAGAGGAGCTGATTTTAGTGCTCGGGGAGAAACATTTTTATTTACTTTAGTTTTTTATCAGTCATTGGTGACCATGATAGGTTTTTTTTTCTAGGCATACTCGTAAATAGGATATTAGCATGAGCATGCTAATAGGCAATTTCTTTTTTTCGTTGTGCTTTGTCTTTATAAACCTAGTATAAATTAATTTTTCTGTGATATTGCTGAGATAGAAGGATACGGAGGATGCATTTTTCAATCATGAGAGGGAAAGGAGAGATCGACGCTCGTTATGTGTAGTGGTTCATATCCTTGCCTTTACTTCATCAATCTCACTTGTACTCGTAATCCCTGTCTGTTTTAGACGTGCACTTTTAACCTCAAAATACTCAAACCCAGAGCCTTTATAGCGTCTCCAAGAATGACCAAGTTCAAGGAAGCATGGTTTTCTCAATTGTTTGCTCTCCCTCACAAGTAAGGCACTGTTCAGTGTAGCAATCCTGGAAATATTCTGTTATTCTATCTTTAGTTTTTGTTAATTGTCTGGGAGACAATGGGATGTTATATTTTCCGTCTGTAGCGACCCTCACGTTTATCGCTTTTTTTTTTTTTTTTCAAGCTACTTTTTTTCACCAGTTCGAATAATCATTTCTATGTTCATCCATGAAAGGCTGACCTCTTACAATTAATGAAAATAGAGGGTATATAATTTAGCAAAGAATAACTTGTTTGTATGATCTCCAGTTAATGATATGAACAATTTTGTTCTGGATGCCACAATTATGTGAGCAGAGCTGTAATTTATGGCATGTGGCAATCTTACTGAGTACCTGATAAGATCATTGATAAGAATCAGTCACAGGAGACGATAAATTCCACAAACAACGACCAGTCTTGTGGGAAGCGCGTCCTGAGGGAGACACTCGTTTGTTGCTGAAGTAAGTATATGTATTTAAGTACTACGAATGATGTTTGTGGGGTCTGGTTTAATCCACCCCTAGAAAATAACTGGTGATATATTTCGTCTCGAAAGAAAGGAGCGTAATGGCAGTCATGGCCATATTAACCTTCCTTGATGGCCCTGGGACATTCTTTGCGTGTAACTATTGATTTATTGAGAGGTGCGTTGCATCACAACGACTATACTCATGCAACGACAGCGGCAGCGTGGTGGTGACGATGAAGGTGATAAGTCATCAGATTTTGAAGTCAAGTAAGTATTGACTGAATATAATTTGACTTGCGTACCGGTTCCACATATATGCGAAGGTGTGGAAGCTTAGCAAGTTTCATCTACTAGTACATGTGCACCATATTTCTCACTGAGGGCTATCAGAGACAAACTTTCCATGCGATGTCGTCATTTCGGTTCCAGTTGATTAAGCTTTCGTTTATCTGTTAGCACATGATTATGATTAATACAGACAAGGAAATACATTCATATTACTTGGATATTACTAAGATGTTGGGTATAGCTTTAAAAGCTACAATTGAGAGTTGTACACATAAATCTGTGACTTACGATATAAATCTACACCGACGAAACTTTAATAGGAATATCATCTATTTCTCATAACTTCCATCATCAATTGTTTTATAAGAGAGTATAAAATCTCTCTCTCTCTCTCTCTCTCTCTCTCTCTCTCTCTCTCTCTCTCTCTCTCTCTCTCTCTCTCTCTCTCTCTCTCTGGCATGTAAACAGAGAAAGTGTTTTACTTATTTTTCTCTACATTTTTGGTGGAGGAGAGGAAGGAATGTGAGGAAAAAAAAAAATAGGGTGTGGATAGAGTGAAATGAAAGATACGGTGTTGTGCAGCAGACGTAACTATTGTAATGCATATACATTGCATTACATGATGATGGAACAAGAGAAGAAGAATAACGAAATAAAAAGAAAACAAAGAAGAAATAGAGTAAACAAAACTCAATACCAGCGCAGCTGTTTTTGTTTTGAAACACTTGATCCTTTTAGATTTGTCACCCCCTGTATTATGAATGGTGACGCGGGCCTTCACGCTTGCGAAAAGATGGAAAGGTCCAATCAGACATGACCCACGCGGAAAAAAAAAAAAAGGGCTATAAACATTGAGGAGACTGTGACCGTGGGCGAGAGGAGCCGAGCAGAGATGATGTCAGCTAACGCAGTATCAGACAGAAAAGGCAAGCGCAACACCGAGGGGACACTGTGTGCAAACGAGGGGAAAAGCCAAGTGACTTGTAGGAACTCACTCTGTCCTTATATCCCAAACTCCGCCCTGATTGGGTAAATTTAAAATATATACCGCCACGCCTGTGGGCGGGTCATGTGAGTGAATTGTATTACTGTATGTGTGTGCATGTGTGAGAATGTATAGGAATTTCGATCTTATGGAGATAACTTTTTTGAGGGAAAAACACACTATATCAGGTCATGTCATTGAGGGAGAACTCCGTAGCAGAGGTAACAGAGGTAGCAGAGAGCAGAACAGCAGAGAGAGACCAGGGATAAGAGAGGTCGGGCCTGAGGGTGGCCGGGGGCCAGATGTACAGAATCACAGAAAGTGGAGCTTATATAATTTGTAATGCGATCTTGAAATCAATGATCTCATGATTAGGCAGGAGGAGGAACAATGATAGGAGGTTAGGATTATTAATCTGATACATGCACATGTTAGTTGTTTACGTTTTGTATTAAATGTGGTTGTGTTGTGTTGTGTTGTGTTGTGTGTACTTTTCTTGTTGAATTTAAATTGAATTAATGTGACGCTGACATTGCAAATATATGTTTGTTTTTTTTTGACTGACTATGGGTGGTGTAAATTGCTGCGGCGGGACTTCACGTTTTTTTTTTTTTTTTTTTTTTATAGTGGTAATTGCGTAAATCGCCGTACTGCAGGAATTATGCATATTTTCCTGTACGAAGAACGAAGAATGGATGATTAAAATTACGTCGTATGTAATTTGTGTACGAAGATTACAGTAATTCTTGAATAAGGATTGCTGGCGACGTATCGGATGTATTCTATGTATTAATATTATTCATTAGGTAAATTAAGAAATTTACTCGAGTATTTATATCCAGTAACCAGAGGAGCTGTGTAACATCTTTGTCACGACATAAGTAGAGTGCGTGTTCTTCCCTTATATTTAGTGTGTGTTTTTCGCTTAGATAGATAAATGATAAAAGAAATATATAAATATAATAACAAACTTTTCTTTTTCTCTCTCTCACACAGGAATGGACGAGAAACGCCTGGTGATCGCTGCGGTGGTGAGTAGCTTGTATCATCGCCAGCAGCCCCAATTTCATGCTGTACCCTCAACCTACGCGGTGGTAGCTCTAGCTTGTTCTATAGCAAGGACATAACCTTTTTTTCCCTTATCAAGTTTCTTGGGTTTATGCGCATGTTACTCTCTAACAATTATGCGGCCAAGGCATTTAAAAAGGCTATGACTTCTTAATGTTCCATCTCCATTGAGAGAGAGAGAGAGAGAGAGAGAGAGAGAGAGAGAGAGAGAGAGAGAGAGAGAGAGAGAGAGAGAGAGAGAGAGAGAGATTCCAAAGAAAAAAAAAATCACGCAAAAAAAAAAACATGTATGTAATGCCTGAAAGCAGGCCGATCACCGAAAAAAAACAAGATAATGCTGAATTGATTGATATCTCATAACCAAGGACATAGTGAATGAAATGTGAGATAAGCTGAAAACTTTAAATCATCAATTTCAGGTGAATTACATCTTAGGACTTGAAGTATTAAGCGAATGCGAAGAAAATATATAGGAGAGGTTAATATCTTTATCTATTAGATTCAAGAGAGGTGTCGTTAATGAAGAGCGAAGCGAAAGTAGCTTCCACATTAAAATTTTAAGAAAAGGTGATAAAAAAAAAGAGTAATGTCAAATTATCGCCCAGTCAGCTTGACCTCAGTCAGTTATTAAGAACCATTTAAATAAGCATAGTTTGATCAAGGAATCAATTCCAAATTGTTTTTTGAGGGAATGATGTTTTATTAATCCCAATCATACAGTCCAACTCAGATAAAAAAGTAGATGAATCCATTTACATAAATTATAAGGAGAGAGCGAGAGAGAGAGAGAGAGAGAGAGAGAGAGAGAGAGAGAGAGAGAGAGAGAGGGAGAGAGAGAGAGAGAGAGAAAGAGAGCACGCGCAAGGTGAAGATGGCTGGATTCCACCCTTTTCGTTTTCTTTTTGTCGTTTTTTATTCAGTAGAATGTCTTAAAGGTAAAAAAAAAAAAAAAAAAAAAACTTGCTTTTTGTAGTATCACGATGTTTGGAAAGGATATATGTAAATCCATTAACAATCTTCCATACATTAGTCATGGTTTTATAGTAACCAATGAAAGAAAGATTTGCGCAGCAGTTGGCCGCAGGTGAGAACTAACTGTGCTGGGAAATGAGGGACAGATAGTACAACTGATGCGTGCGTTGCAGAGTGTGGTGTTGGCTGTGTCCACCGTCACTCTACTGGCGGTGACCATGTCCGCCAAGCATGGCGGGGAAAATACTGAACCAAGAAGGAACAAAACCACTCCTCTTCTTCTCATATCACTCGATGGATATCGCAGTGACTATTTTTTCCGCTATCAACCAACGCTCAAAAGTATGGCAGAAAATGGGGTGAAAGCTCACTTTATGATGCCCTCATATCCAACCGTCACCTTCCCCAACCACTACACCATCGTCACGGTAAGTGCGCTCTGGTTTACATGCATTATTGACCAAGGAAACTATCCTTGTCATTGCTCCTCCACATTTCGAATCCTGATGTTACCTGCTGGATACCTTCTGCCCTTATCTCAGTGCATCACTCCTGTTCAAATACTTTCCACTTAACTTGCGGCATTCCTTCGCCAAGTTGGTTGAACAGAATCCCCCTTTTTTTTTTTCATTATTCTTTGAAAATGACAATTTCAAAAACAAGTGAAAAGGCCTGTTACTGACTCGCTCAGTCTACAAACAGGACATAACATTTTGTGTCTCCACAGGGATTGTACCCCGAATCACATGGTATCGTCGCCAACAATTTCTACGATCCAGACTTTAATGAAAGCTTTGCCATTAACATGAAGGTCAAGGACGGAAAGTGGTGGGGAGGAGAGCCCATCTGGCACACACTCACCAGGCAGGTTGGTAGTAGACTCTAGTGAGTCAGTGGGATGTGGATGAACTAGTTGGTAGTTCTCGTGTAATTGAGTGCATTATTGATCAGTAAGTGATCAACTGAGATGGTTATATAGCTAGGAAGTCAGTCCTTCAATCTGTGTTGTAGTATACATTTAGTTCACTATTAGTTTGTCAGTAAGTTAGTGACTATAAGTTGGAGAGTTAAGAGGGAGAACTTGGGTCTCAAACTGAACTGTAGATGAATGAAATAGACTCAGCAATCAGGTTGTTAGTGCCGAGTCATTAGTGAGTTTTAAAAGAAGGTTAGATGAAATTATGGATGAAGCTGATTAGGCATGTTTCATGCAGGGAATACTATGTGTAGGCCAGACAGTTTGCAGGTTCCCTTATATTATTATATTCTTATGACTGGATACACAAATAACTCTCTCTCTCTCTCTCTCTCTCTCTCTCTCTCTCTCTCTCTCTCTCTCTCTCTCTCTCTCTCTCTCTCTCTCTCTCTCTCTCTCTCTCTCTCTCTCTCTCTCTCTCTCTCGTAGAACAAAACAAGCGCCACTTTCTTCTGGCCCGGATCTGATTTTAACATCACTGGCCATTATCCGACCTATTATCGTCCCTTCGATAAAGCAGTGCCTTTCGAAGAGCGCATCGACCAGGTAAGATTGTTCTTCATTGATTTTCTGTTGCATGAAAAATATTTCAAGATCATTCTTAAATTCTTTATATATATATATATATATATATATATATATATATATATATATATATATATATATATATATATATATATATATATATATATATATGTGTGTGTGTGTGTGTGTGTGTATGTGTGTGTGTGTGTGTATGTGTGTGGAGGATAAACTCATTGATATAATTATAATGATATTTTCTATGTGCTGATGTGTCTTTTTTTTTTTATGTTTCATAAAGTTTTTTCTCTTGCCTTCCCAGGTGGTGGAATGGCTGTCGCTTCCCGATGAGACCAGACCGGACTGGGTATGCGTGTACCTTGACGAGCCTGACAGCACTGGACATGCGTTCGGTCCTAACACCGCTCAAGTAAGTGGTTCAGATTAATAGGGATATATGCATAAATTGCCATCCATAAGTGAAGTTATAATACAAACCACCATACCAGTAGATGTTTCTTTAAAATTTCTTGCATCATGGTATTTTTCTGACAGGTGGATGACATTTTGATCAGAGTGGATGGAATGATGAATCGTCTTCTATCTGGCCTGAGACGGAACGATATGGAAGACAAAGTGAACATCATAGTGTTGGCAGATCATGGCATGGCACACGCAGGCAAAGAAAAATATATCAATCTTACTGACTACGATGCTAATATCGAAAGTTCAACAACACAGATCACTTACGGAGCCTTCACTATGATGAACCTCAAGGAAAATGGTAAGTGCAATTTTTACTAGTTAATCCTAACAGGGTTTCGAGAGAATGGCATTACAGATAATTTACTCAACTTTTTATTTTTTCCAGTGGCCATCGAGGACATGCTAAACAAATTATCATGCCCACCTGGAGCCCCATCCATCAGGGCCTTCCCACCGGAAGACCTCCCCACACGTTTCCATTATTCTTACAACTCACGGATTGGCGACATCGTACTAGATTTCGACAGCGGCTATTACACCACATATAATTACACATTAGATGGGGAGCACGGTTATGATAACCATGATAGCTTCATGGAAGCCCTCTTCATTGCCACTGGACCTGACTTTAAGAAGGGTGTATTGCTGGAACCATTTCAAAACATCGAGATTTACAATCTAATGTGTTACCTGACCGAAGTGGAGCCTGCGCCAAATAATGGCACTGAGGGAGCCCTCTATGCTGCATTGCTCGACCCCCCAGAATTACCTGAAGTACCTGTGGTTAGTATAGTGGAACAGTAAAGGTGTAACACTTGCTAATTATCTGGACGTAAGATTTTTTTTTCCACCATGCTTTACTGTTGGTCTTACTTAGTCAGGATATATTCTTATTTTTACTTTCCACTTTATTCATCAATTTTGCGATGTTCTGTCATATGCTTTTCTTTTTAGTTGGGAAAAGTGATTAACTATGAATATTGGAAGTGATTGGATTAATAGACTTAAACAAGCAGGAAGTGCAATATTGCATTAGACGCTGATGAAGAAAGCATGATTTTGATGTGATGGGCACAAGGCATACAAAATATGGTTTAACAGCAAGATAAAAAATTGACATGAGTGGCAAGTGACAAAATTTATTAAGGCATGCTTATCATTACACAATGGTACTTACATAGCTGTATGTGTATTTATTGTTATTGTTATTCTTAAATTACTTGCATTGTGTTATATTTAAAAGAATTTTTTAGGCTGGAGAAACTGATGCTAAATCTTATCTGGCAGGAGGACCTACTGGTACCTGAATACCCAACTATCCTGACTGAGGAATTACTGACGATGGCGCAATGCCGGGACAATAACTTAACTGAAGTAAGTGTACAGTGTGCAGGACTGACTTTTCAGGTAAACTGTGACGGGTAAATGAGGAAAACGAACTCAAGATTTTTGCATCTTTTTCGGCAGACTAAATTCCTCATTACAGCATATTCCTTTCGTCTCCCTCCTTGTGTTGCTAATTTTATTCAAAAGAGAAATTTACTGCACAAGTTAACACAGTTGTTTCAAACACTGCTGGATGGAACATCTTCACCTTTGTATTCATGTTGTTAACAAAATTGGAGAAAATATTGTTACAAAATCGGGGAGATCATACCTGCCTGATTCACTTGGCCGCCTACTCACTGCACCACAGTGGCACCGGTCATCTCGCCTGTCAAGAATTTCGGCCAAATATCACTGTAATTGACTTACCACTCTTCATTCACAAACTAGACATGACATGACACAGATGCCGGTGATATCCCCCCTAGGCGCTGCTGCTTCGCTGCTGCTGCTTCTGCAAGCTCTACGGCCCAAACACATACATTTTATATACCGTACATCAATATCTGCCTTCCGGTCACCTTTGCAACAATATCGTGCATCTGACTGAGTGATCAATATGGTAATGATAATAGCAATAATAATAATAATAATAATAATAATAATAATAATAATAATAATAATAATAATAATAATAATAATAATTGTAATTGCAATTGTAATTATTATTATTATTATTATTATTATCATTATTATTATTATTATCATCATTATCATTACAACAACTACAGTGGTAATAATAGTAAATTATTTTTTGACAATTCATGCAACTTTAGATACTTTTGCTTGGATATGATGATTTATGATAGAATTATGTATATATATATATATATATATATATATATATATATATATATATATATATATATATATATATATATATATATATATATATATATATGTATGTATGCACACTTTACAGTATGTAGTCTACTTGCTTCTGACTTCCCCAAGCATATATGCAGCAGCAGCACATGATGTTCCGAAGTGTTGCACTTGATCCCACAAGTACCTGTATATGTAGCAGCTTTACCTGACATGCTCCTACAACATTAACAGGAGGAACAACAACAGCTGCAAGAGATCAATATAAACCAGAATGAACAACTTGACTTAACTCTGCTCCACCTTCCATGGGGCATCCCTTCATCTGGCAACCAGTCTGCCGATGTGATACTGCTCTACCATAAGGACCACGTCACAGGTGAGAACCATCTACCACTGTGTGTTGAATGAAATTTGTGTTTAGAACGATTTTTATAGGGTGACATTCTTAAAAAATAAATAAATAAATAAATAAAAATGATGGATTCATGTTTCTTCCATCAGGATATTCTGAAAAGCTGAAGATGCCTGTGTGGACAAGCTTCACCGTGAACAACCCACCGCAGGGGACACCGAGGAACGAAAGTTTGTGGCTTAGCGATGTGCGTCTAAATATATCCAACACACCTACATGTGAATCCTACCTCCAAGAAGATCTTTCCATGTTTCCACTTTTCCCTCCTGGTAAGTATTTTAGTTACTTTTCCCACTTTAAGATATCTTCTTGCCATCCAATCTGTTGCCAAGGTACTGTAATACATGATATGGTTTTCATGTAATTACAAATTGAGGTATGCTGTTTTTGACAACTTCCTACAGAACTCTCCACCAATGGAAGCCTTGACCTTATCCCATATTTAGTGAGCAACTCTGTGCCACTGGAAACCACAACAAGGATCATGGACTATTTGGCTGATTTCTTGCAACAGATCCAGATGAAACAGAAAACTTCAATAAACGTGAAGCTTGGACCCGTATTTGACAATAATGCAGATTCCCTCCCTGATGACTTTTTAAATTCTACGTAAGTACTGCACACTAGTCCCTACTATTTTAAGGTGCACACTTAGGAGAGGCGACATCTGTCATCTTTTTCATGACGTTGTCATCTGCAGAAGCTATCTCTGACACACTGGTGCTTGAGGCTTACATTCATCTTTCCCATCTTATTCCCTCTGCTTATCTCCCTCACTCACACACGCGCGCGCGCGCGCCGCCCAGCTGATAGGACGTATTCACATCACCTCCCTACCCATCTAGGTTTTGGTTGTACAGGGGGTCGAGCTTGAGTCCTGTCTCCATAATAGGGAATAGTGTTATGTGTGAGTGCTAGGGAAGTGAACTGTAAATCGGGAAGTGGCCGAAAGGGTGAAATAGGAGAGTAGTGAAAGGTAAACATTGTCAGTGATATTTTTATGATGGCGTCCGGCACGGTAAAATTGTTTTCGAAGGATTCAAAGACGAGGACCTTAGTTTTGCTTATACAAATAAACGAATGTGGAAAATTGACGAAGAAAATATGAAATAAGAGAAGAAATACATAACTTAGCTGCGATAATAAAGACGTGGAAGGAAGAGAGAGAAGTGGATGGTGACAGTGTAAAAAAGAAAACATCGAGTGATATAAAGATGAAGCAAAGGGAAATGAAAAGAGAAAAAGAAAACAGATAACTGAGGGAGGAGGTGACAAAAATAGTGGACTTAAACAAGAAGTTAAGAAAGCTTTACGAGAGACAGAGAGGGGTTGGAAAAGTAAAAGAATTAGTGACAGGAGGTCAAAAATTGAAAAGAAGAGAGAGAACAACAAAAGACGGATATAGAGGAGATTATAAGGCAACAGCAACAGGAACACAATAAGGACATGGAAAAGCAGGTGATTAGAATAATAAAGGAAAAAAGTAATCTTGCGAGAGAGACGGTACAGAGAAAGGTGTGTGATGGTATTTGGGGTCAAGGAGAACCTACCCATGAAAATAGCTAGAGAGAAGGAAGAGGTGAAAAGGAATTTATAGCATAAGTAGCGGGAGGAGGAGATGGTTGAACAAATTGAAGAGGTTTATAGGATTGGAAAGTACGACGAAAACGGAACAAAACCAATGAAACTAAGATTCATGTCACAAACAGCAGCGGAACATGTGTTACCAAGAACAGCAGGAAAATTGGCAAAAGTAGAAGGAATGAGGGAAATATGGATAATAAGAGGCACGAACGAAGGAGAGAGAAGTAAACTGAAAGAGTTGAGAGTAGAGGCCGTCAAAAAAAAAAAAAAAAAAAAAAACGAGAAAAAAAAAAAAAAAAAAAAACGAGCAAGGAGACTCATTTGGAAAGTTGTGGACATGAAAGTGAGGAAACGGTAGCACAAAGATGCCGCGCAAGATCACCAAACGAAAGCTTAAAAATTATGTATACAAATATAGATGATTTGGTGTCGAGCCTATTGGAACTTAAAGACTATCTAAAGAACAATAAACCAGACGTGGCATGTTTAACAGAAACCAAACTAAAAGAGGAAATAAAGATGGGATTTGCAAAAGGTTATAGCACATGGAGGAGAGACAGAAAAGGAAAGGGAGGAGTGATGGTATTGGTAAAAGAGGATATTGTTGTTGAGGAAGTGGAATATGGTGGTGGAATGGCAGAAGCTTTGAGTGTTGTGATTAAGATCAAAGGAAGTGGAAAAAGGAAAGTTATTGTGACGTACATACCACCTAAAACTAATGCATGGGAGTCCAATAGATATGAAATGCAACTAGAAACAAGAAATAGCACATAGGAAATGATCAGGAAAAATAACAAAGTGCCCTTATTAGGCGATTTCAACATTAGAGGAACTAACTGGGAGGAGATGGAAGTGGAAGAAAATGTCAGATCATGGAGTGAAGAGCTTAGGCATACCATAATGGTGAATACAGTGAGACAGTGGGTGAACAAACCTACAAGATGCAGAGAAGAACCATCACTGTTGGACTTACATTTGTGAAAACCCCAGAAAGCAGACCAAGTATACATTGTCTGAATCCACTGGGAAAAAGTGATCATGTGACAATAGAAATAGTACTACAGGAGGAAACAGTGTTGCACAGAAATTAACAATTTAAAAATGGGAGACAACTATGCTCAGGCAAACTTTGCAGAGCTTAATGAATTTTATGGAAAAATTAACTGGAAAGAGCTATTTGAAGGTAAAGTAATGCAAGGAAAATATGAGATATTTTTGAGCAAGTATAGAGAGAGGCTGCAACAGTTTGTGCCAAGTTATAAAGTGAAAATTCGGAAACATAAATGGTATAATGCCAGGTGTGTAGAAGCAAAGAAGAAAAGGACAGAGAATGGAGGAAAATAATGAAAAAAGCTGAACACAAGTACTAGGAAAGAATACAGAAAGGCAAGGAATGAATATGGTATAATAAGAAGAGAAGAAGAAAGAAATTTTGATAGTGACATAGTAAGAAAATGCAAGGAAGAGCCCAAACTCTTGTACAGATACAGAAATGGAAAAATGAAACATGGGGATGACATAAACAAGTTAAAAAGAGAAGAAAGAATTTATGAAACTACTGACATGAGTGAACTAATGAATGAGTGTTTTCAATCTGTGTTTACAAAAGAAACTGATTTTGTGGCACCGAAAGTGTTATCACAGAATGAGGGAATACAGGAGATACAAGTAAAGAGACAAGAAATCAAGTAAATGCTGGAAGAGCTGGATGTAGAAAAGCTATGAGACCAGATCAAGTAAATGGATGGATATTAAAAGAATGCAGAGAACAAATGGAGGAACTCATATGGGATATAACCAGCAACTTGTTGAAAGAAGGAAAAGTACCAAGGGAATGGAAAAGAGCTAACATAGTCCCAATATACAAAGGGGGAAATAAAATGGAACCATTAAATTTCAGACCAGTGTCACTAACAAGTATTGTAAGCAAGCTTTGTGCAATATTTAGAAGATGAAAAGATAATTACAGAAAACCAATTGGATTCAGGAAAGGGTGATCCTGTGTCACAAATCCACTGAGATTTTATACGAGTGTAATAGATGGAGTGCAAGAGAGGGATGGATGGGTTGATGTGGTATACCTGGATCTCAAAAAAGCATTTGGTAAAGTTCCTCACAAAAGTCTTATGTGGAAGTTAGAGAATGAAGGAGGACTAAAGGGAGCAACATTGAGATGTATGGATGATTATTTACAAGGGAGAGAAATGAGAACAGTAATCAGAGACACTAATTCAAGTTGGTGCTAAGTGACAAGTGGAGTACTGCAAGGATCTGTGTTGGCACCTATTATGTTTAAAAAATATGTGAATGATATGACAGAGTATCTAAATAATGATGCAAACTTTCTTGCTGATGATGCAAAAATAATGAAAATAACAAAGGATGAAAATGACTGCAAGGAGTTACAAAAGGATATTGGCAAGATACATGCATGGAGCCAAAGATGGAAACTAGAATTTAATGCCAGAAAATGCCACATGTTGGAAATAGGAAAAGTAAAAAGAGACCTTTATGGAATTACAAAATGGGAGAAATAATAAAAACTAATGAAGAAAAAGATTTGGGAGTAATGATCCAGAACACACCATCACCTGAAAGGCACATGAATGGAATATTTGGCTCTACATCCAGCTTGTTAACAAACATTAGGGTGACATTTAACTACGTAAAGAAATGGTGAATTATAACAAGCATGATACAACCTAAATTGGAATACACAGCAGTAATTTGGGCTCCACATAAAAAAAAATATAAAGAAACTGGAAAGAATACAGAGGATAGTGACAAAGATGGTACCAGAACTGAAACACTTAAGTTTTGAAGGAAGACTTAAAGAGATGGGATTACCAATACTACAACAGAGAAGAGAAAGAGGAGACCTGATAACAATGGAATTACCAATACTACAAGAGAGAAGAGAAAGAGGAGATCTGATAACAATAAACAAATTAGTGAACAGTACAGAAAATAGACAGAAATGACTTGGTACCACAAATGGAGGGGGAAGGGAGACAGATGAGGAAGCATGGGAAGAAAATAAAGAAGAGTGGATGTTTGAGTGACATCAAGAATTACAGCTTCCTGCATCGAACTATTGAAATCTGGAATGATTTGAAGGAAGAGGTGGTTGTGGCAAACAATGTACACATGTTAAAAGAGAAACTGAATAAATATGGTCATGGAGACAGGACAAAATAAGCTTTGGCTCATGCCCTATACAATACAACTAGGTAAACACACACACACACACACACACACACTATGAATAAATAAATAAATATAAGTACATAGAAAAAAAAAAAAAAAAAATCACTATTTCCATCAAGCATTACCCAGTCACTTACATTCTGACAGGACAGAAAGCAGAAATCTTCCATGATTACCAATTGATATAGTGTCAGAAAGAAAGGTAGACACTGGGAGGCACTTAAGTGCCTTTTGGCATCCTGTACATTATCCTTATATTTTTAGGAATCTACAAGTCCCTTCTGATCTCTTCATGGTGATCACCCACTGCAGAGAAGTGGGAGTTTCCATCCATAACTGTGGAAATGACTCCCTTGATGCAGTCTCCTTTATAATTCCTGAAAAACAGACTGTTGACAACAACTGCAAGGTAAGTTACTCAAAGCACAGTGGATGGCAAACCTCTTTACAGTACTCTATAGTTTGCTTTCAAACATTTTGGCAAAATTTCTCAACTAATCTAATCAATCTTCAGTAGAGAATGTTGAGATCTTTCAGCGTGTTTTCATGATTTTGTTCATGGTTTAAGTAATATTCTGAATCATCAATGAAAAGTCCATGAAAATCTGATTAATCATCTCCTTGGATCTTTGGAAATACTTTAGTCCTAATGGGACTCCAAATCACTTCAAAATATTGGCCTATAAATGCAACTTTTTTGTTTTATCACATCTTTGAAATTCCCAAATCAAGGTAGTGTGTAAACAGCCTTGTCTTATTTTCAAGAAAAGACCACAATGATATTTTCAGTAATACACTTACACCAATAGGATGATGTGATGCAAAATAAGTCTTGAATATATTCAAATATATTAAAAAGTACTGAGAGCTGAGATGTGAGAGCTGGATGGGACAGACAAATCCCCATACTGATAAAGAGATCTCATTTGGGTGTCCAATATGGTTTTTGGTCACTCACCTGCAAGCAACATTCAGTAGATCAAGTGCAGAGGAACAAAAGATATCTTAGGGTATGACTTGGCCACATCTTCATGGCCTCATGAGGGAGAAAAGTGATACAAGTGGTGTAAAAAACTGTATGACATTCAAGTCATATTCATAAAATGACTGTCCCTCTGTGGCCCCTGTCTGTCAGTATTTTATGAATATCATGGTTCAGAAATCTGTGTGAATATACAGTATTAATCACAGTATTCAAACAGATAAATTATTACCTAAAAGATAATAGTCTAACATAGAATATGTGAATAGATACATTTCACTATACAATTTTTATGTGGTGATTCTAGCAAGAACCTGGGAATTGTACTAGATTTTTCATCCATTAAGGATACTGAGTATTTGAGAAGGTACCTGAAGATACAAGTGATAAGAAATAATGTGGTATGAGTATCAACTTAAAACAATCAATAGAAGTATTACAAGTAAGTTTAGCTTTGTCCTCCACGTGTCACACTGGTCTGTTAATGTTTCACATCACTGTGCAACAGTTTAATGTTTCTGGAACCTGTTAACAATAGATTTCTAGCACACACACACACACATTTATATTGATTTTGAATTGGTCTGATTTTCAAACTATTATAACTTTTGTGTACAGATGGATCCAGACTACACTATTACTATGTTCCTGTCTACAGTCCATGATGTAGAGCTAGCTACAGGCCTTACCTTCTACCCTGAGCTTGAGCCTTCTACACGCCTACAACTGGCACTCAGGATCCACAGAAATGTTAAAGAAACTTTAATGCAGAAACTTTAATATGACATGTACACAATTGAGCAATTAGTTTCATTCTGTATAATGTAAATGTAATGCATGCAGATAGTTTTGTAGATAATATGTATAATTTCTGGGCTATTGTATATGATAGTGCAATAATTTATGCAACAAACATGTCATTTGTACTTAATGCAACTACTGTATACTCGTATACCTATTTATGCAGTGCTGGTGTGTACACATTCCCTTGTGGGTATCTATTGTTGTAGTTGAATAAAAATATTCTGCTCACTTTTATTGTGAAGCAGTCATTTGGTTCTTAACCAGCATTATACAACAGTACATATCAAGTGAAAATAATCACCATCAACATTTGTAGTACACCAGGTTACAGACATGTGGTCCTATATCCATAAAGTATATTTGTGTTTATTCAATCTTTCTTTCAATTAATACATACTCTTGTAATCAACTTGTATGTGCGTGCATGTTTAGTATGGTGCTCGTTAACCTTACTGTGACACACACACACACACACACACACACACTGTAGTGTAGTGGTTAGCACATTTAGCTAACAACCAAGAAGGCCTGGGTTCGAATTCCGGGCACAGTGAGGCAAATGGGCGAGCCTCTTAATGTGTAGCCCCTGTTCACCTAGCAGCAAGTAGACATGGGATGTAATCCAAGGGGTTGTGACCTTGCTGTCCTGGTGTGTGGTGTGTAAGTGGTCTCAGTTCTACCCAAAGATCAGTCTCTATGAGCTCTGAGCTCTTTCTGTAGGGAAATGGCTGGCTGGGTGACCAGCAGATGACTGTAGGTGAATCACATGGCAGCTTTGGCCAAAACTCCACCAATGGAAGTTTGCAGATGATATTCTAATTGATGTGGATTATAAGGTGGACTCAAAAATGTTTTTATCTTGTCAGGTCCCTGATCAAAACCATAGAAAAAAGAAATATAAATAAATAAAAAGTAAATAAATATCAATGCTTATTTTAAGCAATGTGCAGTAAATATCCTCAATCCACATGTACTTCAGTGTAAGCACATCTTCATTAAAAGGTAATATTATAGTAGAGGATCACTACTGAATACTGCATGTAGCCATTTTTGTTATATATATTTATAAAGATTGAAATTACAAAAAATTTTAGTTGTATATATTCTCATGCCACTAACCATTGCTCTATACCCACTACAATCTCTCTCTCTCTCTCTCTCTCTCTCTCTCTCTCTCTCTCTCTCTCTCTCTCTCTCTCTCTCTCTCTCCTCCCACCCCTTATAATTAATGTAAATGGATTCATCTACTTTTTTTTTTTTATCTGAGTTGGACTGTATGATTGTAATTAATGAAACATCATTCCCTCAAAAATCAATTTGGAAGGGTAAGGTCATACACATTACTGAATTACATACTAAAATGAATCACATGCCAATTCCCACCATTCAAACATTTTAAGCTCACACTGACCATGTTTACATTTTTACATACAATACATAAACCTTATGTTATATCACTATTATATAGCTGTATAAAAAGGAAAATATGTAAGCCTATATAATCATACTAATAAGTCAGGGCTTATATAATTTCAGAAGTTCTTAACTATTGTGTATGCTAATGATTGTTTTAAAAATATTAGTCACTTAAATCTTTTGGGTTTGGAAATTTGAAATGTTCAGCAATTGAGCCTAAGATCAGCTTGGCCTAAAACAGGCAGAGCTCAGACTTATCAGAAGAAATATGGGCTTGCAATGAGCACCTAATCAGTTTTTACAGTTATCATTCATCTTCTGCACAGTTACTGTAAAAAACCGTACAATAATATTCTGTTTCAGCATCCTAAATATATTTTTACTACAAAGATGGAGAATGATTATTTCACTTTAGTTTTGGGAGGTTTCAAAAATCCAATCTTTCTTAAATACCTTACTATAAATGGTGTTGCAGTGAGTGTCACAGCTATTCGGGCTGGAGCAAACACCTTGTGAACAGCATAAGCCACTACAAAGGTGGCAGCTCCAGCTGCTCTCTTTGTGTTGACATCTATTCTATCAAATTCTTCAACAGTTGTTTGTTTAGGAGCCGTTGTGCTGCTGGAGTCCTGCTCAAGGATTTCCACAGCTGGAGATTTGCTTGGGGCTGGCATGTCTGCAGCTCCCTCACCCACATGGCCCAAGCTAATACCTAGACTCTGGATCACACCACTCATGTCTACTCCACTGAGAAGGAAAACAAAATCAGTGTTAGAAAATACTGAAATTACTAACATGAAGCTATATCATACTCCTGACTATAAAGATGTTCACTGCAGTTAATGGAAACTAATAAATTTCCACAAGATCACATACCAAAGCCAAATTATCATAATATTTTATCAATTAATTAGATTATGCATATATATATGTAGCTTCAGGTCCTGTGTACCAACCAGTAGGTGAATGTCATGAGTATAAAAAAAACATAAAAAAAAAAAGCAACACAACATGCATATCTCACCTAGAAACCAGAAGGTAGCATATCCCTAGGGAAGCTAGAGAGATCATGACATGGAAAACAATGACCGTTGCTCCATATTCTTTTACTGCTCGCTGCAGCTTCTGCCTAGGGGTCAGCTGAAGCTCAGGTGTGTCTATGGTCTTGCTGTCACAGGTATGACTTTGCTGGATGTTGCTGACTGCACTCTTGTGGAAAAACTTACACCCAAATGACCTTTTGATTAAATGTTCTCCAATGGCTTTGTTAGATAGAAGGCAGACTTTGCTAGGACTGACAGACAGCCTGACACAGTTTACATAGTCTACACTACCAGCACCATCACCATAAAGTGTGTTAGATCCACTCAATCTTGGCACATTAGCATGTTTAACAGGCATACAGTGCCTCAAACAGCTAAGGATATGGTAGGTAGTACCTGGATTCTTTTTTGAAGAGATGTTTGAGTGATGGAAGGTGTGAAGATCACCAGAAATATATTTCTCATCCTGAGCCCACTGGCCACCTGGCATGTTTAGGTGGACTGGGGCCTTGCCAGTGATTCCATATGGCTTTGGAACATTTGTTTGCATGACCTGAAAAGGTATGATTTGTCACCCAAAATATTACAAAACATTAAATTGAGAATATATAATCTGAGAAACATACACACATGTGTAGGAATTTCAATACTTCAGTGCTAGGAGGTAATTTAGAAGTTATCCTTACTGATGATAGTGAGACAGTGATGCGAGAATCATATATATCAGAATGGGAGTCAATTGGGTGAGAGCTATTGTTGAATGCAGCTTCATGGGTTCCTTGAGTGCTCATGAACTTTGCTCCAAAGACACCACCAACTTGATTTAATTTGGAAGATACATCACGATTGCGGCGTGGAGAGAAGCGAGCCTTTAAATAAATAAAGGTACCATAAGATTAAGTTTTTATTCTAGAGACATGCATGGACATACATACACACAAAGTGAGGAAAATGTGTGTTGTTAGTAAATATAAGAATGACATTTACAAATGTAGAAAATAACATCTTTTATAAGACCTACACTGGAATATGAATCAGTAGTATGGAATACACATTTAAAGAAATATTACTAAACTGAAAAAGTATATAAGACAGCAACAACATAGGTATTAAGGTATGAAGAAAGATCAATAAAATTGCAGCTACTGAAACTGAAGGAAAGACAAAGGAGGGGAAATATGATTATGGTGTATAAATGTGTAACAAAAATATAAAAGGTAGATGCAGTAGATTTGTATGAAAGAGGAAACCTAACAAGAGAACACAGGAAAATACTAAGACAAGAGGAGATAAAAATGTGCAGAAACATAGTTTTAAAAATAAAACATTAGATCAGTGGAATGCATTACCAGAGGAAGTGGTGTGTGTGAACAATATACATAATTTTGAAGAAAAATATGATTAATGCTTTTAAAAAAAAAATGGGGCATTAAAAGCTTGACTCAATTATGTAAGGATACAAACAGGTAAATACATGTGTGCAAACATGGACATCTGGAGGGAGAGGCAAAGGAGGAATAATTGGCCACTCATGGAATTTTCCAGTGAGTGCAGTAAAACACTGCGTTTACTGATGTATTATAAAACTGCACATACATATATAATTTATTTTAGCCTCCATGAAAATCCTATGAATTCATGTGTATGTGCATGCATTCATAGGCAATAAGCTGGTGAATACTGTAATAGACAACACAATGACACAATGGATAGAAGAGAACACCAGGATCAGAAGGGAAGATACACTGGCAAGATTGGATATAATGTCAACCAAAGAACCTGACACACTAATTGATATAAGTGCCCCATGGGAAAAAAAAAAAAAAATAACCATTTGATAATTAAATTCAATGTTTTAGGAAAGAGAGAGAGAAAAAAAAAGATACAAAATATACTAGCAATTTAGATTTGATAATTGGAAAGCAAAATTTAGTAGAAAAAAATACAACTTAACTAGTACACAACAGCAATGGGAATAATTCCTGAAGATCCATAATGAAAGAAGATATTCACACAAGAGAACTCTGGTTAAATAAGAAACATAAACTACAAAAAAGAAAATGGGATATTGCATGAAATAATGGGTCTCCTATGAGGAAAGTTAGTTAGATACTCAAAGAAATGAAAGATGAAATCCTTCTAGGTTGGAGATATTCCATGGTCAAATGCTTTTAATGCCATGGCTTAGCAGCTACAGGCCATATGAATATGAATGTGCTGGAAGTTGGTAAGGGGAAGGCAAGAATGGAGGCCTGCAATGCCATTTTTATTCATTCTTGGGTATTTAATTTCTCCAGGATGTTGACATAATTACACGTCAAAATTTATTACTAATATACAAATAAACTAATATACGCACTTCCTTTATTCATAAAGGTAAGAAACATAACATCAGATCTTAAGAAAATAAGGACACTGCAAAAGTCCAACTGGCCTACACAAGGCAGCTTCTGAGCAACTAGGCCTTACCATCCGTCATTCTCATCCACAAATTTACCTAACTTTCTCTTTGAAACTATCTGATGGCTGTCTATCTACTATGGTATATTTTTAAAAGTTTGTTTCACTGTTTACAGCTCTATTTGTAAGCCAGGTTTTTCCCATCTCCTTTTAAAATTTGAATTAATATCTACTTTTTTTTAGCCTTTTAACTCAATTAATTGCTAACTGCTAACTTTTACTATATGAATTTATCTCCAATTTGTTATTTTGGCTCTAAAACCCTTAAAAAGAAACCTGGAGCTGAAATTACTTTGTGTTGTAGCTCAGACATAGAGCCTTCTAAAATATTATAGCATACCAAGATCAGATGATGGTAAAAATATACACAACACTAACAAAAATAAATAAATGAATACATAAATAGAATTAAAAGACCATAATGATAAGCTGATAGGCAAGTGGGTTATCATCTGCAATTCTCTTGTGTGCTCTTTTACTGAAAAAGCCAGAAACTGATCTATTGCAAGCTCTAATGCATTGCCTCCTTGGCTGGAGATTAGTCTTAAATTCCTTTTTGAAATGGATTTAGCTGTGTTTGTGTCCATTAAAGTATGTATAATTATTTAAGGTATTTTCTCAACTTATGTGGAAAATACTACATTATTGTTATTAAATTGCATTTCCTATTTTTTTCCCACTTATACACATTATCTAGTCCCTCTGTAACATGCTTATGTCTTGCTCAGACCTAATTAATCTTCTTACTTTGGTGTCCTAAACAAATTTACTGATGCTACTAATTAAAAAAATTTTGATCATTAATGTACATTATGAAAAGTAATGGGCCTATAACAGACCAATGGGGTCTAATAATTTCACTCTTTTTATATTTATTTCCATGCATCTGTACCTTTTGCTCTCAACTGCTAAGCCACCCTTTAATCCAGTAAAGAAGAATTACTCTTAATTCTATGAGTTTTAATTTTCCTAAACAATGTTTTATGGAGAACTATAGTAGCCAAAATGCATTGATGATGATATATTTCTGCAACACTCATGACCTTTAATCTAATTTTCAATCTAGGGAACTGCTTCATTTCCACCAAGCTTCTTGCTCTATTCCTCAATGAAACCCAGATGTTAATGTTCATCATTATGAGTTCTTTTCACCTTTTTTTCCACTAACCAACCTGGTGAACACACCTTCAAATCTGCTGATCTACATGGGCTAAAGCAACTGGTGTAGCACCCTACCTGCATTCCTAAATGCCTTGTAGATGTGCCCAACATTCTTGACCTTTTACTAACTTGTATATCTTTAGCCTGTTCTTTCCATTGAGCTTATCATAATCTCACTTCAGTATCCTGTCCTATTCCTTCAAATCTGAACTCACCAAAGCAGAGGTGCTTCTGCAATATGCCTATGTTGTGAAGAAAGACCTGTGATAATACATTTCTGATTTATCCTGTAATGACTATTGGTTTTGTAAGATATCCATCTCTGTGCAAAGCACATGACAGAAGTGGTTGTCTCTGGCATGGAGGCATACATTCCACACTTTCTCTAATCCTAGAGCTCTTAAACCTTCATTCAACTTGGCTTACTCTTATGCTGTCCAGGATAGAGATATGGCACACATATGTTCCTTAGTCTTCCACCTCTTGAAATTCATATCCTTTATACTTCTGCATGAACTCATGCTAGATCTATCCTTCAACTCACCAAAAACTCTCATTAAAAAAGTCAAAATTTTACATCTTAGATCCTCTTATCCTTGTGACATAGTATCCTACCAAAACAACATAAAACCTAAAGCTTATTGCCACATCAACTTCCCTCCTCTAACTGACTTTTCAATTTTGCACTCAACAGTACACTGTTTCATCTTTTGTTATCTTCTACATTTTATCCATGCTTATTGTTACTAACAATATAATGATCACTTATATAGTCAAAGTTGCATTTAGACAATCTTGACTGACTGGCACACTACATGACATTTCCAATTTTTGGGGTCTAGCTATGAATCAACAGGCCCTGGTTTGACTCTGGGCTGGGGTACTCCACACACAGCTCTCTCAGCTGTTCATACTTCCTTCACATTTGTTGATAAACGGGTACTTGAGGAAACCTGGGGAAGGTAAACTGTGAAAACCCAGATTTCACAGTGTACCTGTGCCCTGGGGTAAGGAATATAATTTACCACAGACTCAGAGGCAGGGTTGGCAAAAAAAAAAAAAAAAAAAAAAAAAAAAAAAAAAAAAAAAAAAAATATATATATATATATATATATATATATATATATATATATATATATATATATATATATATATATATATATATATATATATATATATATATATATATATATATATATATATATATATATATATATATATATATATATATATATATATATATATATATATATATATATTGCATATCAAAATTTAGTTTTATATCATACTCAAACTACTGTTCTATTGCTTTAATTTCCTCCCTCTCTTAAGTTTTGAATCTATCCTCAACAAGAAGAATCTGAAACATCTATCACTTCACAACTTTCTACCTATCTATATGGGTTCCATCAAGGCTGCTCTACTGGTGATCTTTTGGCTTTTCTTACTGAGTCTTGGTCATCCTCTTTGAGGGATTTAGGTGAAACATTTGCTGTTGCCTTAGACATATCAAAAGCTTTTGATAGTCTGGCACAAAGCTTTGATTTCCAAACTACCCTCCTATGGCTCCTATCCTTCTCTCTGTAACTTCATCTCAAGTTTCCTTTCTGACCATTCTATTGTTGCTGTGGTAAATGGTCATTGTTCTTCTATTAAATCTATTAACGGTGGTGTTTCTCAGGGTTTTGTCCTGTTGCCTACTCTCTTCCTATTATTCATCAATGATCTTCTAAACCAGACTTCTTGTCCTATCCACTCCTATGCTGATGATACCATCCTGCACTTTTCCACATCTTTTCCTAGACATCCAACCCTTTAGGAAGTAAACAGTTCATGCAGGGAAGCCACAGAATGCCTGACTTCTGATCTCTAAAATTTCTCACTGGGGCAGAGCAAACTTAGTATTGTTTAATGTCTCAAAACTCAATTCCTCCATCTGTCAACTTGACACAACCTTCCAGACAACTATCCCCTCTTCTTCAATGACACTCAACTGTCCCCCTCTTCTACACTGAACATGCTTGGCCTGTTCTTTACTTATAATCTAAACTGGAAACTTCACATCTCATCTCTTGCTAAAACAGCTTCTATGAAGTTTGGCATTCTGAGTAATCTCCATCAGTTTTGCCCCCCCTCTCCCCCAAGTAGCTAACTCTGCACAGGGGCCTTATCTGTCCATGTATGAAATATGCTTCACATGTTCATTGTACTGCTCTTTTAGACAGGGTGGAATCAAAAACTTATCATCTCATCAACTCCTCTCCTCTAACTGACTGTCTTCAGCCTTTCTCTCATCACCACAATGTTGCAGTCTTGCTATCTTCTACTGCTATTTTCATGCCAACTGCTCTTCTGATCTTGCTAACTGCATGCCTTCCCTCCTCCTGGTTTCACTGCACAAGACTCTTCCTTCTCTCACCCATATTCTGTCCACCTCTCTAATGCAAGAGTGGATCACCTGAAGATCCACCACCCCAGCCGCACTCAGGGTGGCAGATCTTCAGGTGAGACAATCTGGGGTGGCGGATCTTCAGGTGATCCCATACTTTTAATGAAGTAAACTTTTTTCTGCATTTTTTATATCCACTCAGTTTTTTAATGCGTTCATGTTGTTAGGTTAGGTTAGGTTAGGTTAGGTTAGGTTAGGTTAGGCTAACCTAACCTAACCTAACCAAGTGAGAGAGTCTGGGGTGGCAGATCTTCAGGTGAGACAATCTGGGGTGGCGGATCTTCAGGTGATCCCTGTGGGGTGGCGGATCTTCAGGTGATCCGCAAGAGTTAACCAATATTCTCAACCATTCATCCCTTTCTCTGGTAAACTCTAGAACTCCCTGCCTGCTTTCATATTTCCACCTTCCTATGACTTGAGCTCTTTCAAGAGGGAGATTTCAAGACACTTATCCTGTAATTTCTGACTACCACTTTTGAGTCTGTATGGGGACCAGTATCTCAGAGGGCCTTTTTTATTATTATTATTATTATTATTATTATTATTATTATTATTATTATTATTATTATTATTATTATATTTTTATTGCTCTTGACCAGTCCCTTTCTTACATGAAAAAAAATACACTTCAAACCTTTTATTTCACTCTAGATTACTTTCTAATTGCTTATTTAAACTGATTTACCTATAAATATGAGGAATAAAAATAAATAAAATAAATAGATAAATAAATAAAATCCTCTAAAAACAATCCCACCCCCCAAAAAATATAAAAAATAAAAAAAAAATAAATAAAACCCCCAAAAATCCAGTGGATTGGGTAAAAAAAAAGTTTTTTCCAACCCTGCTTAGACCCCAATGAGACAGATGAGACCCAAAGCCATGTGCAGTTATAGTGTATGCCCCCACATCTTATGGTGACATTAAATATATGTGTCTCTTTCCCTATTCTTAAAAGCAAAACTTCTTATCAACCCTACTATATGATTTCTCTTGGCCCATTAAGACTGTATACATACATGTATATTTTCCATTTTCTTTTGAAGCATATAGGTTTATCTGATTCACAAAGTATTTTTCCTTACTTAACCCTCCTTCAGTTACTACATTAATCTCTTACTAAAGAATCCAATATATTTTTTCTTGATTCATCAAAGTAATTTACACACACACACACACACACACACACACACACCTTTTCTGAGGCCTGCAGCTCCTCAACATTGGGAGGCATGGAGATGTGAGCAGTTCCTGGGATATGAGCAGAACTCAGAATCTGGTGCATCTTCTTCCTCTGCTGAGTCTGCTGTTTTAGCTGTGGTGTTTCTGTAATGAAAACTGGCACTGTATTGTTTTATAATTTATAAATAAATATATGGTATACACACACACACACACACACACACACACACACACACACACACACACACACACACACACACACACACACACAAACAATCATAGCTTGAATTCGCTATGACTTTTCACTTCTCATGTTTGATTTAATTTAATTTTCAAGCTTGGAAGATCAATCTGATCATCAAGCTAACAATGAGTTTCAAATCTTACATCCTGATTTCAGATAATTTTCAGGGTTTCAAGATTAATATTATCATCACGCTACCAATAAGTTTCAAATCTTACTTCCTGTTTGGTACACGTTACCAGTTATTCATATCCCCTCTTTATTTATTCAGTTTCTCACTTCTCACTGTTGATTTCAGATAATATTAAAAAAAATAATTTCCTAATTATGCATAAACACTGATCAGAGATACAAAATTCTGTTTGTCCTTAGAAAGTAGGGAGATTCTTTTCACTAAATTAAGTGAGGTGAGCAAATAAGGAAGCTACAGTAAATTAATGAAGAGATAAAGTAATAAAGTACTTCACATTAGCCGAGATTGCAATGGATGTGTAGTGGATCAGCAGAGAGAGAGAGAGAGAGAGAGAGAGAGAGAGAGAGAGAGAGAGAGAGAGAGAGAGAGAGATTCTTACAAGAAACTGAGCAACGAACAGTTGCTTTTTCTATCCATATTAATTTTCTGCTACCGTTGCACGTATACCTATTTGATTATGCGTTGCTCAGATAGTTCATGTTTTCCCGGATATTCTGTAACACGATAATGTATACAAGGAATAGCCATAATGGAAGAATAACAACTAGTAGCAATGATGCTAGTAAATAGATGAAAAACACACATTGCTGATTGCAGACAACACACAACGGGTAGCCATTGATATATCAACAGAATAATCATATCTTGCTAAAAAGAAAGAAAAAAAACAACGTTGCAAGTATTGAATGAAGCAATGCAACAAAATAGTTCACGATAGCAAAAACGCTCTGTAATAAATGCAGCTTCCAAACAATACCTGATGATTAGAGACGATCAGCTGTTGTTGGTTACCTGTGGTTAATGTGTGCATGTGTCTCGTAGGTGTAGAGGTCCCAGCCAAGACCCTTCCACCTTGCAGTCCCTTCAGCGCCGCCATAGCCATCTTGCCGTCCGCTTACAATAGTGCCACACGCCTCAGTGGTGATACTACCATCTGGAGAAGTGCCGCGGGGTGTTGTCTACCTGCTTGCCAGGCAGTTGCCAACTCTTGCTGGCTGGATTGTTAAGTTTGTTGTAGTGTTTTTGTTATTGAAGTTGTGGTATATAATACTTTCTTAATAGACCAGTTTCAACCTACAATGTCAGCTTCTTAAGTTGGAATGTGAATTGTTTAATGTGATACTTTGAATTTCTGTAATGAAACACATTTACCTCGTTCTTAAAATTGGGTCATCATCAACCAGCGTCAAGACGGGGAGGTTGAATAATGATCCTCATTAGGTGCCACTTATTGTCTCCTTATTTTAATCTTGCTTTGTAAGTACACATAACACAAGGCCATTCGTGGTAATAAACAAGTTTGATATAACCATGTTATTTTCTTTACTGTTCCATTCCAGACACATAGGCAGCTATTTATTTATTTATTTTTTAGAAGAATTTGAATCGAATTTATTATTATTGTTGAAGACAATTCTTGCCAACCTCACCTATTCAGTGAATAGAAGACTATCAGTATATCATATTATGATAAATAAGTATTGAATTATAGTGTTTATAGTTCAGTGGGAATAACCTTCCATGCCACTACGGTTCCTTCTCCCTCCCCAGCCATTTTTATTTTTTAATCGATTAATCAGCCTCCTTCGTCACCTGAGTAGGGTTCACACCCTATCCAGGCTGGACACGTTTTTACAAATGAGCGAGTAGTTATATTGTCTTCTTTGGGCAAAATAATACTGTATAGTGTAGTACTGAGTGAAAAGTATTAAGCTTTATCCACGTATTAAACTAAAGATAAATGAAGAAAATGCCTAATTCGAAATGAAGTGCAAGGCTTTGGGAGACTCAAAGGAAACATATCTAACGTTTTATCAAACGAAGGAAGGAGTCATTATGACCGCAATAATGATTTTTTGCAAGTTACGGCTAGCGTATTGCTGTATTCGTTCCTTTCTTAAAAAAAAAGATAATTATATAAATAAATATATATATATATATATATATATATATATATATATATATATATATATATATATATATATATATATATATATATATATATATATATATATATATATATATAGTCAGGTATGTATACGAAGATGTATTCCGGGCACGATCGGAAACCTGCTGGTGAAGTTGCAAACCTTGCCGTTGCTTCTATGTAGAAGACCGCACATTTCCTCAATCAAACTGCCACCATCTTTATGCAAATCCTCAAGTGGAAAAAAAAAAAATTGTATATACGTATTTGCTCCTTACTGTGGAAGGGTTTAGAAGATATAAATAATTACATCCCCATATAGGCTCAGATTTAAGAATGAGAGAGAGAGAGAGAGAGAGAGAGAGAGAGAGAGAGAGAGAGAGAGAGAGAGAGAGAGAGAGAGAGAGAATTTTTGCATATCTATAGTATAAAGTGAAAATAGTATAATGTGTGTGTGTGTGTGTGTGTGTGTGTGTGTGTGTGTGTGTGTGTGTGTGTGTGTGTGTGTGTGTGTGTGTGTGTGTGTGTGTGTGTGTGTGTGTGTGCGCGCGCGCGAGCGCGCGTGCATCGTATAGTGTGTGTCGTGGTTAGTGCCTTTTGAAATACCGCCTTATTGCATGTAGGAAGAATTCTTATAAAAGTCACCTTATTTCTTGACACCCGTTTCTTGCAACTGCACCGCGTAGCAGATGCTTGCTGGAGATCGCATGCATGCGGTTAGCTAGCTGGGTGGATACAGTTCCTAAAGTGGACAGTGCTGGTGCTGGTAATGCATTAAAGGTCAGATTGATATTAATGAGATGCGCCACTTATTTCTCTTCTATAATTTGTTTATCTTTATTATTTCAATATTAACTATATATATATATATATATATATATATATATATATATATATATATATATATATATATATATATATATATATATATATATATATATATATATATATATATATATATATATATATATATATATATATATGATGATGATGATGATGATGATGATGATGATCATCATCATCATCATTATCATTATTATTATTATTATTATTATTATTATTATTATTATTATTATTATTATTATTATTATTGTTATTATTATTATTATTATTATTATTATTATTATTATTATTATTATCAATATAATGGGTCTTTGAGAGAAAGCTGGTAGTAGAATAGTTTTGGCATGTTATCGTTGCCCGTGTGCCTGCTGTTCACTGGGCGCATCACCTCAGCTCTGCCAGCCTCCTTGTCCCCATTGATCCCTTTCCTTCTCTTCATCCAGTAGAAAGTGACATCTAATGAAATATTGTGAAACATTGTGATTGTCTTGTGCGATGCCAACGATAATCCAACTATTATTTTAGTGAGGGACACAAAAGTACTAGGATCATGAAGGAAAAGAAGAATTTACGGAAAGGGGAGTACAGGATGAAGCGGCGCCAATATATCTCAAAGGGGAGACGAGCATATAGGAAGCAATAGCACCAAACTGGTGCTATTGCGTGGTGCTATGTAAGTGTTATGGTTGCGAATCAAATCACGCACTGGTTCTAGTAGGCAGCCGTTCGACGAAGCCACAGCCACAGCCATCCACCGCTCCGTAGGAGGCTTGGCGACTCTCCAGGGCACATGGAGTTCACGTGCTTCTTTCAGTTCACACGTGACAAGCGATTCACTGACTATGGCGGCCGGGAGTAGGATGAGGAAGGATGTCAGATAGCACATTCTACTTACGTAGTGGCCGACTAGGAGTGAAAATAGTTTCGTATAATATATATATATATATATATATATATATATATATATATATATATATATATATATATATATATATATATATATATATATATATATATATATATATATATATATATATATATATATATATATATATATATATATATATATATATATATATATATATATATATATATATATATATATATATATATATATATATATATATATATATATATATATATATATATATATATATATATATATATATATATATATATATATATATATATATATATATATATATATATATATATATATATATATATATATATATATATATATATATATATATATATATATATATTTATTTATTTATTCATTAATAAAGGAGTTTAGGTTTAGACAATCAATATCGATCTTCAGATCCTGATAATGAATACCTAAAATAAAATTAGCCATGTACATGTAGCACTAAAACACCATTATTATCTTGAGTAGGTCGAGATTTGTGTGTTGGTGGCGAGAGGGGGAATAGAGGGGGCAACAAAAGGACCTGGAGACGGGGCTATAAAGGGCGTGGGTGGGGATAGGTGAGGTGGGGCACGTGTAGGGCCGACTGATGCACAGCTTGCCAACTGCCCTGAGTTGCCAATAGGTAATTATAGACCAAACCTCCACGTACTTGCCTGTATGGGCGAGGATCACAAATTACCAAGGAAGCTGAGTGTGCCTTGCTGCAGTATCGTGACCACTGCCAACATCACCACCATTAATATTACTACTGCTGCTATTTTCCTTAAACTACTACTTTTATTATTACTACTACTACCAATACTGCTACTACTACTACTATGACACCACCACCACTACGACTACTAGTACCACGACTACCGCCTTCTGTCTCCTTCACACTTAAAAGAAAAAGAGAGAGAAAAAAAAATGTTCCTTCATTCGTAACAGGTCATTGACCCCTACTAGTGATCGCACGTCAGTTTACACTACCAGTACAGGACAATCGCAACATAGATTATGAAGTTGTAAGCAAATTATTTCATGTGCGGAGAGAGGTATGAGAAATAAAGAGTTGCTGTAGTCAATACAATCCTTCACTGCTGACAGGATTAGCACACGCCCTGCAAGCAAGTACACGTCGCTTTTTTAATGTCTGGTATTGAACACTGTTCTCTCATCAGGACTATTTTCAAAAACTTAAAAAATGGAAGTCGGTGTTTTTTGTTTCCATTAATGAAGCAGAATCCTTAATTTGATCGTAAAAACACACTTGAAAGTTTCAATAAATTCTACTAAGGTCTGTCAAATGTCAAACAAGCGACCCCCATGGCAACAACGCTCAAGCTGGGATGTTCCTATTATAGCACGCTATGTCAAATGAAAAGAAAAAAAGAAAAAAAACTCAGCAGCTGATGATAAACAGTATGGCTGACGTCAGATATTCGTGGCTTCATCGTGATCGATAGTCAAAGTTAACAAACAAAACGAGATATTGCCTCAAACTAGTTTTGTGATCTAGTAATCTACCGAAGACAAATTAACAGGTCATTCTTGCATCTCAATGCACTCTTTAACCTGTACGGACCCATTTTTTCCGCTTCCTTTTGCTACACACGGAATAATTCAGGCCGTACGAATTATGTCAGAAAAAAAGACTAAAATATCGCTTCCAAAACTAATAAATTAACAAAGGAAAGATGGTAAGAGAGCTGTAACAAGCACAAGTGCCCGAGCTGTCAAGATAGACCGAGTGAGTGGATGGCATCACCGGCATCAGCGGCATGCCGTTTTCTCTGTCATGGGTACACAACGGTGGGAAGTAGCTGGTCAAGAAGGTAAGTAGGTAAAAAGGGAAAAGCAGGCGCAATACAAAGTTGTAAGGTGCACCTCATTCTCAGGGAAAAGCAGGCGCAATACAAAGTTGTAAGGTGCACCTCATTCTCAGAGTCACCACTCACAAGCGTTCTGCTGTTAAAGCAATTCGGTCTGTCGTGACTAATATATTATCGTGTTCGGTGCTGGTCACCTTGCACTCATCCTACACAATACAAACCCACCTTCGCCAAGATACAGGTCAGCGATACAAAGCCTATACACCTACGAGTCCTCACCACAGGCTGAGGCAAGGCCTGGAGGACCAGTTCAGGCCCAGCATTCTCATTTGTTATCTTACGAGGTATTATTAATTTCGCACAACAACGAAGGTTATGTTTGTCTGTTTCCTTGTTTATTTTCCAAGCTATCTTAAAAAAAAAATAAATAAATAAAAACAGAATAGAATGCAATAATTAATAAATAATAATTAAATGATGATGAAGATGATGATGATGATGATGATGATGATGATGATGATGATGATGATAATAATAATAATAATAATAATAATAATAATAATAAATATCAGTATTATTATTATCATTATTATCATTATTATTATTATTATTATTATTATTATAATAATTATTATTATTATTATTATTATCATCATTATTATTATTAACAAATAACAATATGCACTATTGAGAAAAATCTTAACCTGGTAAAGAAAAAAAAAAAAATGGTGAACTATTTTGACAGCATAGAAAACCTGATCCTCAGGTAAAAAGTACTGACACGCATTTTTGCGTTTTCATCACTGAGATTTATACCGGGTTGGAGTTTTCTCAATAGTAAGCGTTTGCAAAAGTAAGTATGATTTCATGGTGACTACACTGAACTCGGTTTTATCTATCATGTCACATTATTCTATAATATTAAAAACACAAATTCAGGTTCAGAGATACACCAAAGAGTTCACGAGTTTCATTCATGAAGGCCGGCCACTACCCAGCGACAGAAACCAAGAACGATAATTTGCGTGTCCTCTAAGAACTTCATGGTACGATTATTGGTGAACGGAGGCTCAGTAAACCATCCTCATTTTTGTCGCCATCAGTCAATAAGAACATGTTTCCTCTAAACGTGCAAGGTAAACGATGACAAGGACTCCCAAGGCAACACCTGTCTCATTCAAGGCAAGGCTACCGGGAACAAACAGGACCTGGGGATATATATATATATATATATATATATATATATATATATATATATATATATATATATATATATATATATATATATATATATATATATATATATATATATATATATATATATATATATATATATATATACTATTGAGAAATCTCTACCTGGTATAAGCCTGAGTGATTAAAACGCAAGACTGTGTGCGCCATTATTTTTTACTTGACGATTAATAATTTTCTATGCGGTCAGAAGAGTTCAGTTTTCATATTTTTTGGTGCATTTCTTATACCAGGTTAGAATTTTTTTTTTTTTTCCCAGTAGTACAGTATGATTTTAAAAGTAATTAGAACCACAGTAAGTCCAACAAAACAATGCATCCGGCTGACGCAGGGTCGCTCCAATATTGCGGAGAACTCTTCGCACCTCGCAAAAAAACGGACAAACTCTTTCTTCAAAAGTGTTACATCGACTATACAAACCTCCAACAATTTTGTCTTCCCCCATTTTGTGTCACAGTAAGTGTTCAGTGTATTCAGGATACCGGGTAATGTATTCATACTTGAGGCACCATGTGACTACCCACCCAGACTTCCACTTCTACCCTGGTGTGAGCAGGGAGCACTTTGGCAAGGCGCCACACACCTGACTCTCAGGCCTCGTGCACCGCTGTGCCCCGCCCCACCACGCGGAGCTGGTTGCACGATGTCTGAATGGGGTTCCAATTAAAGTCGCTTTTTCGTTCTTCTAACACCTACAGGGATCTGTGAAGCTAATTGGCGACAGGACTTTTATAAAGGAAGACTCTTTTAGTATAACTAAGTTTATTTATATAACTGTTTTTAATTACAACCATAAGAAGACGACTGTATTTTTATAAGGTGACACTGGACAGAAGACACAGTGCTGAAAAGCTGGACTGTCTTATCAAACACCTGTGACCGCATGCAGGTCACAATAATCAGGAAAAGTTATGCCAGTTCAACAACTGTGACTGTAACGAGCAGATATGACCGAGTGTATTACGTGTTATATTATAAAGCTTAACCGAACACACACGTGGCTATAGCAACAGTACTCATTTCCTTCCCCGTAACCCTAAGCCAAAATTTTGTATTTATCTTGGGACAAACTTATCGCGCTACCGCTTTGCATCTCTCTCTCTCTCTCTCTCTCTCTCTCTCTCTCTCTCTCTCTCTCTCTCTCTCTCTCTCTCTCTCTCTCAAAGTTCTCCATGTATTCAATTATCAGTAATCACCGGTGGGCACGGTTTCGCTAATCCGATACCACCTGATTAGCGAAACTAATTTTTTCGTTTGCTGATCAGCACTTTTGCTAATTTTAGAAACCATTGGCATACCATGCAGCCTCCATTAAATGTAATACTGTTTCCGCAAACTTTAAATCCGCTAATATAATTTATCATTTTTTTTCCTCTTGTGAATACGTCAAGTAAGGCAGGCACGCTGTTAGTTGCGTGATTTCGTCACGTGTATATCATGACAAGACGAGATTGGTCAAGGTAACATCAAGCTCGGATGAGCAGCATTACACAACGATTATCCTGCAGCTCTGAATTTAGTGTGTTTGATTTTATTTCATTTCTTTATTAGTTTTACTGGTGTGTATACCTTCATCAGTATCTTATCTTGGCATGCTACATTTTTTTTTAAGTTTCATGTCTAAAATACATCATAATAAAATTTCAGCTCTAAGTATATTTTAGATCCAAAACACCAAACCGAAGGTAAATTCGTATACTAATAAAAGTTAGCGATTAGCAGTGAAAGTTGGCTTTCCCTATTTTCTTTAGCAGTTTAACGTTGTCGAAGCTATAATTTTTTGTTAGTTGATCACTGGCAAATAAACCTATGTATTCAATTAGCGGTGCCCACCTTTGCCAGTAATAATATAAGAACATAACATAAGAATGAAGGAGACTGCTAAAGGGGGTTAGCCTTTACTGGACATCTCCCGTACTAATCACTCTTTAGACACCACTGGTATGCCCATACGAGGACACTCTCAAATAACAATATGTACGTAAATTTACCACTGTAAGTCCAGCCTAATGGGGAGTTTGGTAATCACTGGCCTCAATGGAGGGTGTGAAATGTATGTACGTGTGTCCTAGTGTGGCAGGGAATGTGTGAGGTGCGTAGATAAGTGGTGAGTGTGGTGGGATTAATGAGTGTGTTTACCTGATGAGGCGTGAGGTGTGAACTCGTGATTAAAAATGACTGACAGAGTACATGTCTGGGGACTCGACTCATTGCATTCTCTGATGATCGTGAATGACAGAATGTGATGTCAGTGTTGAGTTTGCCATAAATGATGGTCCAGGAAGAACAAAAAAAAATGTCAAGGGTCAGTTGAAAAGGTCCATCTCCACCAATGCGCCGGCCAAAGAGAAACATACTTGAATGGACATGGCTAGAGTATGCTGGACAGTGCATTGTGGGTAGCCAGGAGAAACTGGTCATAGCTCTCGTATAATTCTGAGTCCAGTGCTGACTTTAAAAGTTCATTTACACATAGTGCCGTGTCGGTTCAGTGGCAGTGAAAGCTGTGACGCTTCAGTGACGTCTGTTTACACACATCCGTAGTGACTCCGTACTGTGTGATGTCAGTGATTTCCAAGACGGCAAAGTTTTCAGACGTGGAACTGGCAATGATAGCCATAATTCTTGATGAAGAAGAAGAGGTGGAGCATAAGCTGAAGAAAAGAAAGTGGGTACATGAGGCGTGGAGGAAAAGAAGAAGTGAAGGAGAGTTTGCCGCTCTGTACAAGGAGTTCATTGATGATGGAGCAAAATTTTTCCAAATGCATTGTTTGAGACTGCTGTCCATATAATTTGGCTGTGACAAATAATGCATAACAGGATGATTCCGAACCAGTTCAATAAGTAATTCATCATGCATTCTCGTAGACAAACTCACAACACTCGCCCGACGTCCGTGAAACACTAAAAAATATCGATGGCGACGATATTCAACTTCACGGAAAGGAGATGGAGACGGAGAGTCAAAACACGGCACTGCCCCGGACATGTGTCAATGCGTCAGCAGAATTTAAAGTAACTATATATATATATATATATATATATATATATATATATATATATATATATATATATATATATATATATATATATATATATATAGTTTGAATTCTGCTGACGCATTGACACATGTCCGGCAGTGCCCCGGATATATATATATATATATATATATATATATATATATATATATATATATATATATATATATATATATATATATATATATATATATATATATATATATATATATATATATATATATATATATATATATATATATATATATATATATATATATATATATATATATATAAATATATATATATATATATATGTTAATTTTTTTTTCCACTGACACTGACGAACGAAGCGGACTCAGCACTGGTATGCCACAAGTGTGTGAGTGGGCCATAATGCAGACTGAAAGCGACTAATACCGTCCACCTCAACGACAGACGGAGATAAAGTATTCCAAACAGCAACAACACGAAGAGAAAAGAACCGCCTCCTGCACTTTGGGCAACCATGAATGTGCTGATTCATACGAGAGGCCTCTAGTCCTTGCATCAGAGGTTCCTTCAGTCTGTAACAGCTGAAGGAACCGTGCCCTTGCACCTCCCTCGCACCGGAGACAAGTGCAGGGCAGACAGTCTGTCATGGCAAGGCAAATCCTCCAGGGCCGGGACACGCTTGGTCCATCCATGTTGCACAGACTCAAGTAGTTTTGTATCAGTTACACATCCCGCGTTCCAGACCCCAGAACAAAACTCCATCTTTGGTGTTGTGAGTGTTGTGCAGAGAAGTGCCATCCCGCCTACTTCAGTTGTTTAAGGAGCGAATATGATCGTGGAAGCGTAATTTTGTATCAACAAGAAATCGTGGGTCTTTACTAGAGCAGGAAGAAGGGTTTGGGTGGTTATTGATATAATGGTGGCCGGAAGGAGGAGGTATAGTTAAGTTGCTTCCAAAACTTTAACACTTATCAGGGTGAAGGCTAAGATGAGACGGCGCCGGTGCGCTGCCCCACCAGGCGGTCGCGCTTCGCGGTTTCGCCTCCCAGTGTGACACCGGCTTCTGCCTACCAATACCTAGTGGAAAGATAATTAGGCTTACCTATGCTTAATAAAAAGCTAATAAAATATCACACACACACACACACACACACACACACACACACACACACACACACACACACACACACACACACACACACACACACAAACAATTAATAGCAGAGTATGAATACTTTGTACGTTTATATACATGTGTGCATATATTGAACCGTAAATACATATATACATATATACAGGCAGACAGACAGACAGACAGACAGACAGACAGAAAGACAGACAAACAGACATCGTACCTACGGACACGTATTACCGCACTCAGTGTTTGTGTATATTATTATCATCATTTTTATTATTATCATTATTATTATTATTATTATTATTATTATTATTATTATTATTATTATTATTATCAAAAAGTAATAATATTTGTAAATTTTAATAATAATTATTAAATAATTTGTTTGATTTACTATAATAATAATGATAATGATAATAATAGTAATTATAATAACAATAATGAAACGAACCCCCCCAGTCCTCCAGCAACTCGTTCAGCTAGCAGGCAAGGGGCACCTCACACCTTTGCGGGATGCGGGGCGTATGTGTCGGGGAGGAAGACTTCATCTGGACGGCTGGGAACGGCTGCGGCGCTGACTCACTCAGTCCCAGTGAGAACAGTCACACAGAGCAGGGGAGGAAAACACGCCTTTCTGTGTGTCCATGTATCACACAACAGTATACAAGTCACCGTGCAGTACATTCACCGCACAGTCACACGCTCAACTCCTCTCTCTCTCTCTCTCTCTCTCTCTCTCTAAGTGCCACAGCGGGCCCCACACCTGCCTCCCATGTCATCGCCTCTGCCAGGCGATACCTACCTACACCTATTCTAGCTTGCAAGACAACTGCGAGTCATGCTGATTACTAATACTGCTAATGGTAATTGCTACCTACGGTATTTATACACACACACACACACACACACACACACACACACACAGAACCACAATTAGACGGTATCATATAGTAACTATTTCATGGTTAGCTAACCCTCACACACACACACACACACACACACACACACACACACACACACACATTACCCTAAGGCCTCACAGGTCACCCATTAGCCACTCCATTAGCGCTATAGATAACGGCGCCACCCTCTAAACAACGGGCAGCACAAAAGCGCTAGCCGTACTTACACATGTACTCATATGGGGCTACTCCATACACACAACATGCTCATGTGTTCACCTATAGGGCTGCTACATATACGCGTTCCTAACAATAATAATAAATGAAGGCTCGAGGGAAGACGAATAGGAGAAAAGAGATGCTAAGAAAAATAACACATAAGGAGAGAGTGAGGAGAGGGGAGGATGTATACCTTCCTTGGGTGACAGGTTTTTGAATGCAGAAATCTTGTTAATTTGTCACTAGAAGTAGAACCGTAAAAACACCCTTAAAAACACGTGTAATTTCAGCTAGACTCTTGAGTATAGAAATTTTGGGAATCTGTCCCTAAAACCGCAAAAAACACCTTTAATTTTGCCATTCAAAACACATACCACATAATTTTTGGATGTAAACAAGAATCTGGTTCGAAACACATCTAAACAGCAACAGCAACAGCAACTCTGAGGCGCGTATTCAGAAACGTTTTGGCGGGATCAGTCGGGTTGGTGGTCTTTGGAGTTGCCAGGATCAGTCAGGTTGGTGGTCACACTGGTGTGGGGGCGTTGGGAGGTGCTGCACACATTCACCTCCCCTGCTCCCCAGATTTGGTGGTCTTTGGAGTTGCTAGGATCAATCTTTGGTGGTCAGACTCAGGCTGGGTTGGGTAGGGAGGTGCTACACACTCACCTCTCCTGCCTCCCAGATTTGGTGGTCTTTAGGATTGCCAGGATCAGTCAGGTCAGATTCAAACTGGGAAGGATTTGGTGGTCTTTGGTTTTTGGAATTGCCAGAATCAGTCAGGTTAGTGGTTTTTGGAGTTGCCAGGATCAGTCAGGTGGGTGGTCAGAGTCAGACTGGGGAGGGTAGGGAGGTGCTGCACATTCACCTCCCCTGCCTCCCAGATTTAGTGATCTTTGGAGTTCCCAGGATCAGTAATTTTAGTATAGTCTTTGGAGTTGCCAGGATCAGTCAGGTTGGTGGTCAGTCAGACTCTGGGAGGGTAGGGAGGTGCTGCACACTCACCTCCCGTGCTCCCCTCACCTCCCCTGCCTCCCAGATTTAGTTGTGTTTGGAGTTGCCAGGATCAGTCTGATTGGTGGTTGGTGGTCAGACTGGGGAGGGTAGGGAGGTGCCAGGACCAGTCAAGTTGGTAGTCTTTGGTATTGCCAGGATCAGTCAGGTTTGGTGGTCTTTGGAATTGCCAGGATCAGTCAGGTGGGTGGGTGATCATTAAGTCTTGACGGTTTTTTTTTTTTTTTTTTATGTAGGAAGGACACTGCCCAAGGGCAACAAAAATCCAATAAAAAAATATGCCCACTGAAATGCCAGTCCCATAAAAGGGTCAAAGCAGTGGTCAAAAATTGGTGAATAAGTGTCTTGAAACCTCCCTCTTGAAGGAATTCAAGTCATAGGAAGATGGAAATACAGAAGCAAGCAAGGAGTTCCAGAGTTTACCAGAGAAAGGGATGAATGATTGAGAATACTGGTTAACTCTTGCGTTAGAGAGGTGGACAGAATAGGGGTGAGAGAAAGAAGAAAGTCTTGTGCAGCGAGGCCGCGGAAGGAGGGGAGGCATGCAGTTAGCAAGATCAGAAGAGCAGTTAGCATGAAGATAGCGGTAGAAGACAGCTAGATATCCAACATTGCGGCGGTGAGAGAGAGGCTGAAGACAGTCCGTTAGAGGAGAGGAGTTGATGAGACGAAAAGCTTTTGATTTCACCCTGTCTAGAAGAGCAGTATGAGTGGAACCCCCCAGACATGTGAAGCATACTCCATACATGGACGGATAAGGCCTTTGTACAGAGTTAGCAGCTGGGGGGATGAGAAAAACTGGCGGAGACGTCTCAGAACGCCTAACTTCATAGAAGCTGTTTTAGCTAGAGATGAGATGTGAAGTTTCCTGTTCAGATTATAAGTAAAGGACAGACCGAGGATGTTCAGTGTAGAAGAGGGGCACAGTTGAGTGTCATTGAAGAAGAGGGGATAGTTGTTTGGAAGGTTGTGTCAAGTTGATAGATGGAGGAATTGAGTTTTTGAGGCATTGAACAATACCAAGTTTGCTCTGCCCCAATCAGAAATTTTAGAAAGATCAGAAGTCAAGCGTTCTGTGGCTTCCCTGCGTGATAAGTTTACCTCCTAAAGGGTTGGACGTCTATGAAAAGACATGGAAAAGTGCAGGGTGGTATCATCAGCGTAGGAGTGGATAGGACAAGAAGTTTGGTTTAGAAGATCATTAATGAATAATAAGAAGAGAGTGGGTGACAGGACAGAACCCTGAGGAACACCACTGTTAATAGATTTAGGAGAAGAACAGTGACCGTCTACCACAGCAGCAATAGAACGGTCAGAAAGGAAACTTGAGATGAAGTTACAGATAGAAGGATAGAAACCGTAGGAGGGTAGTTTGGAAATCAAAGCTTTGTGCCAGACTCTATCAAAGGCTTTTGATATGTCCAAGGCAACAGCAAAAGTTTCACCAAATTCTCTAAAAGAGGATGACCAAGACTCAGTAAGGAAAGCCAGAAGATCACCAGCAGAGCGGCCTTGACGGAACCCATACTGGCGATCAGATAAAAGGTTGTGAAGTGATAGATGTTTAAGAATCTTCCTGTTGAGGATAGATTCAAAAACTTTAGATAGGCAGGAAATTAAAGCAATAGGACGGTAGTTTGAGGGATTAGAACGGTCACCCTTTTTAGGAACAGATTGAATGTAGGCAAACTTCCAGCAAGAAGGAAAGGTAGATGTTGACAGACAGAGCTGAAAGAGTTTGACTAGGCAAGGTGCAAGCACGGAGGCACAGTTTCGGAGAACAATAGGAGGGACCCCATCAGGTCCATAAGACTTCCGAGGGTTTAGGCCAGCGAGGGCATGGAAAACATCATTGCGAAGAATTTTAATACGTAACATGAAGTAGTCAGAAGGTAGAGGAGAGGGAGGAACAAGCCCAGAATCGTCCAAGGTAGAGTTTTTAGCAAAGGTTTGAGCGAAGACTTCATCCTTAGAAATAGATGTGATAGCAGTAGTGCCATCTGGTTGAAATAGGGGAGGGAAAGAAGAAGAAGCAAAGTTATTGTAGATATTTTTGGCTAGATGCCAGAAATCATGAGGGGAGTTAGATCTTGAAAGGTTTTGACATTTTCTGTTAATGAAGGAGTTTTTGGCTAGTTGGAGAACAGACTTGGCATGGTTCCGGGCAGAAATATAAAGTGCATGAGATTCTGGTGATGGAAGGCTTAAGTACCTTTTGTGGGCCACCTCTCTATCATGTATAGCATGAGAACAAGCTGTGTTAAACCAAGGTTTGGAAGGTTTAGGACGAGAAAAAGAGTGAGGAATGTACGCCTCCATGACAGACACTATCACCTCTGTTATGCGCTCAGCACACAAAGACGGGTCTCTGACACGGAAGCTGTAGTCATTCCAAGGAAAATCAGCAAAATACCTCCTCAGGTCCCCCCAACTAGCAGAGGCAAAACGCCAGAGGCACCTTCGCTTAGGGGGATCCTGAGGAGGGATCGGAGCGATAGGACAAGATAAAGATATGAGATTGTGATCGGAGGAGCCCAACGGAGAAGAAAGGGTGACAGCATAAGCAGAAGGATTAGAGGTCAGGAAAAGGTCAAGAATGTCGAGCGTATCTCTAAGACGGTCAGGAATACGAGTAGGGTGTTGCACCAATTGCTCTAGGTCATGGAGGATAGCAAAGTTGTAGGCTAGTTCACCAGGATGGTCAGTGAAGGGAAAGGAAAGCCAAAGCTGGTGGTGAACATTGAAGTCTCCAAGAATGGAGATCTCTGCAAAAGGAAAGAGAGTCAGAATGTGCTCCACTTTGGAAGTTAAGTAGTCAAAGAATTTCTTATAGTCAGAGGAGTTAGGTGAAAGGTATACAGCACAGATAAATTTAGTTTGTGAGTGACTCTGTAGTCGTAGCCAGATGGCGGAAAACTCGGAAGATTCAAGAGCGTGGGCACGAGAGCAGGTTAAGTCATTGCGCACATAAACGCAGCATCCAGCTTTGGATCGAAAATGAGGATAGAGAAAGTAGGAGGGAACAGAAAAGGGGCTACTGTCAGTTGCCTCAGACACCTGAGTTTCAGTAAGGAAAAGAAGATGAGGTTTAGAAGAGGAGAGGTGGTGTTCTACAGATTGAAAATTAGATTTTAGGCCACGAATGTTGCAGAAGTTAATGAAGAAAAAGTTGAGGGGGGTGTCAAGACACTTAGGGTCGTCGACAGAAAGGCAGTCCGACCTGGGGACATTTATGGTCCCCTCCCCAGATGGGGACTCCGAAGCTGGTGTAGGAGTCGCCATGATGATTTTGAAATTTTTGAGTGAAGGGTGTGTGTGTTATTAGGTGCTTGTAGTTTTGTGTGGATGAAGAGAGTTGTCTTTAGAGGGCAGGCTGTGACTGCCCCCTTGTGTTGTGAAACACAAAGGGAAACGTTTAGTGAGGTCACAGCTGGGTTTAATGATAAGTTCACAGCACCCCCTGAACAGTGTTTTAGACCTCACTGGGAGTAATTATCGTTTCGGCAGGTATCTACTGCCTCCTCCTGGTTGCCACCTTCCTCCGCGTGGGCAGCTCCATCACCGTAACTGGGTGTTTCTGGCACATATGGTGATGGAGTGATTGCTCTTTGAATTTTTTTTTTTTTTTGAGTTCCGAGAGGGGGGTTCGAACCTATGCGCTCCAAACCTCAAAGTCTATCACTCTACCCACTGGGCCACGATTATTTTTTTGTAAAAGTTAATGTATTTCCCTATCTTATATTCAGTTCACACCAATATATATTAAATAATCATAAGGTGAATTATTTTTTATTACATTATTTATTTACTTATTTGTTTTTTTATTTATTTATTTATTTTTATTTTTTTTCTGTGTGGGATTTGAACGCTGGCGTCCTACACCCCAAGAACTGTCACTCTATCCACTAACCCATGGGAACCCCAAGTAATTCTCCGGTAAAGAAGATATATTTGAACACATGATTTCTCTACTTGGCACCAAAAGTTCAATAAGAATTGCTGCTGCTGATTCTAACATGAACATTCATTCTCACAGCGATAATGAGATCAAATTGTGGACTGTTATGAGAGTATCAATCATGGAGTGCAAAACAGTAGCAGGTGAGATCAGAGAACTTTAGAGCGGCAGGCGTTCCTTGGGTCTGCAGCCGCCTCCGGGAACCTTCCCCTGTGTTGTGAATCTATAACCAATTACTAATACAATAACACTGAAAAATTATGTAATTAAGCATACAATAAGCGAAGAGGTTGGTGGTGAGGCGGTGCTGGGCCGCCCTTCGTGAAGGAGCGCCATTAGTTTGTTTTTCTGCCGCTCGACCTCTTCGTGCGCTGCTCGAGGAGCCTCCTTGTGACTGATAATTAACGAAGAATGGTTTCCAGACGGGAAGGGTCAAGAGGTTATTTGGTAATCTGGCCGTTAGTGTCTTTATACGTGATGAATCTGGATGAAAGGCTTCTTGTAATTTTTTGCTGTACGTTTATCATAAGCATGTTCCACTGTGGTATTTGCCTGTTTATCATGTCAGGTATTATTTTTCCCACTGGGGTATTGTTCGGAGTTGTAGCTTCTATTGTGAATCGTAATGGGTCATCAGTCATACCTTGACGTTCTTCCCACATACTGTAAAAGAATTTGTTGTTTAAGTCGCAGCAGATCGGGGAGAGGATGGTAGCTTGCCTCGACGTAACAATTATCACTAGCGGTGTTCTTAAGCACGCCCAACAATTGCTTGATTGCCCAGTTGTACAATTTGATAATTGGTTTTAGGGCAGAACTTAGCCATGACACATCCATATAATAGGCCTGAAATTAAGACCGCATGGAGTACTCGTCTCTTCACAATGACAGAGATGTCATTATTTTCGTCTACAAAGGAAACGTACTTTAAAACATGATTGATCTTGGCTTTAGCGTGTGACTTTACTGCTGAGGAAACCAAACCGTCGCCGGAGAACACTGAGCCCAGGTAAGTGTACTGCTGACAGTGGTCGATTACCAGAGAGTTCACGACCAGTGGTTGTCTGTCTCTCGTTGCCGTTCACGACAAAAAGATCTAGCGTTATCAGGGTTTATAATAATGCCATATTGTTCACAGTATTCTAGTAATAGTTTTACCTTCGCTAACATACTCTCCATCCTTGGTAGTGGCTAGTGATGCAGTGTCTTCCATTAGTACTGGAAGGTGTAGCCACTTCAAGAACCATCATCTTGACATTTTCAGGGCAACACACACACACACACACACACACAGTGCATCACCATCTGCACAATGAAAGACAGGGCAATACACACACACACACACACACACAAATACCAAGGAGGCCCGGGTCCTAATCCCGGGCGCGGGGAGGCAAATGGGAGAGCCTCTTAATGTGTAGCCCCTGTTCACCTAGTAGCAAGTAGGTACGGGATGTAACCCGAAGGGGTGTGACCTCGCTGTCGCGGTGTGTGGTGTGTAAGTGGTCTCAGTCCTACCCAAAGATAGGTTACTATGAGTTCCGAGCTCTTTCCGTAGGGGAACGCCTGGCTGGGTGACCAGTAGACGACCGTAGGTGAATCACACACACACTCTGCACTATCACTATCTAGCCAATGAAAGACAAGTCAACACACACACACACACACACACACACCGCGTAAAATGTAGTAATCAGTACGCTCGGCTCACAGGTGGGAAGGCTCTCAGGTTCGAGCCCCGGGCGCGGCGAGGCAAATGGGTAAGCTTAATAAAGTGTAACCCACGTTCACCAAGCAGCAAGCAGATACGGGATATAAGCCAAGGGGTTGTGACCTCGCTGTCCCGGTGTGTGACGTGTGAATGGTCTCAGTTGTTACCCAAAGATGGGTCAGCAAAGTTCGGTCACTCGGTCAGCAAAGATCGGTCACAATCTCAGCTCATTACGTACGGGAACTGCTGGCTGAGTGACTAGCAGACGACCGTAGGTGAATGACACACACACACACACACTACGTCACCATCTGGGGGCAATTTTATATATATATATATATATATATATATATATATATATATATATATATATATATATATATATATATATATATATATATATATATATATATATATATATATATATATATATATATATATATATAATATATATATATTTTTTTTTTTCTTTTAAGAATACCTGTTATTGTGGCTGAGCTGATACGCGAAGAGACAAGGGCAGGAAGATCTTGCTGGCCCTGTGGCCCAAATGTAGCAATGAATGGGCACACCATGACAGAGTTGTAGTGTGTGGCCCCTTAGTGCAACACACACTGTACAGCACACACCAGCTCGGCCAGTACTAATGCAATACTATTCTCTCACAAATACCTGTAGCCCAACCTGTGAGCCGCATTGCCACCACGTCCCGGGATGCAGTGTGTCTCCCATAAGTGTAATCACTGTTCTGCTGGCCCTCTGGGAGAAAGTTATTCCTCCTCTCTCTTTTACACACATACACTGGAAACAACCAAAAGAACCCAAATTTTGAAGCATCACAAAACAAAATCAACTAATATTTTCCTCACCTTTCACACATACACTCTCAATCTTACATACCTTCCCTCACTCTCACTCACACTTTCTTGCAGTCCGGTACAATGCCTGATGAATGGAAGCTCGCTAACGTAACTCTGATTTTCAAAAAAAGGCAGTAAATCTTTACCATGTAATTACTGGCCAATTAGCTTAACCTCAGTCGTATGCAAAATGCTTGAAACACTAATAAGAGATAAACTCGTTAATCATTTAGAAGAAAACAACTTACTTAAAAATACTCAACACGGCTTCCGCAACAAACGCTCTTGTTTGACGAACCTCTTAGACTTCTTCCATGATATTCTGAACCAGTATGACGAGAGTAATGCGGTAGATATAATATATCTTGATTTTCAAAAGGCCTTCGACAAAGTCCCTTACAAACGCTTACTGATTAAACTAAAATCACACGGTATCCAAGGCGACGTGTTGCGATGGGTTGAAAACTGGCAAAACAACCGTAAACAAAGAGTAGTAATAAATGGAAAAGCATCCAAGTGGACTAACATAACCAGCAGGGTACCACAGGAATCAGTCTTAGGACCTGTTCGCTTCTTTGTTAATATTAACGACAAAGATGAGGGTGTTACCAGTATAATATCAAAGTTTGCTGATGACACCAAAATTGCGAATTCCGTAGTCTTTAACAAACAAGTAATAGAAATGCAGAAAAATCTAGACAAATTGACTGAGTGGGGGCAAATCTGGCAGATGAGTTTTAATGCAGATAAGTGCAAAGTGCTTCACATAGGCTACAGAAACGAGAAAGCAAAGTATATTTTAAATGGTACCCAACTCAAAAGTGTTGACAACGAAATTGATTTAGGAGTGACAATATCGAGTAGCTTAAAACCTAGCCAACAATGTTCAAAAGTCGTAAAGAAAGCAAATAAAGTAATTGGCTTAATCAGCAGATCTTTTGAATATAAATCTAAGGATACAATATTCAGTTTGTATAACTCTTTAATCTGTCCCCTTTTGGAATATTGCATTCTGGTACCCCTACTACCAGAAAGACATTAATAAATTAGAAAGAGTTCAGCGTAGAGTAACAAAAATGATACCAAGCCTAAGAAACAAATCATACAAAGAGCATCTTAAAGAATTAAATATTTTCCCATTAACACAAAGAAGACTAAAAGGCGACTTAATACAGGTGTTTAAAATCATCACAGGCATTGATAACATGGACTGCAGTAAATAGTTTACGATAGACTCTTCAAATTACACGCGAGGAAATGGTTGCAAAATTGTTGGGAAATCCTTCAACTCTCACGAATCAAAAAATAAATTTTCCATCGACTAGTAAATCTATGGAATGGGCTTCCTTGAGACGTGATAGACTGCAACACCGTAGGGACTTTTAAAAGCCGTCTTGATAAATATCTTAACTGCAATCCGCAGCTAACATAGTTTGTTAGTGATTAACTTCCTTGCCCTCAGGAAATGGGGGCACCTCATTTCATCTATTTTCTTTTTTTCCTAAAAAATTTCCTTCGTTTTTTTTTCTCTCTTCTCTAACCCCCGTAAGGTATTTCTTTCCGACTTCTTTTTTTTTTTTTTTTTTTTTTTGTACGGCTTATGCCGGAGGGAGTGGAGGGTGGGGAGAGAGCCTTCTGCTTCCCTGTCCTTTTCTTCTACTATCACCTGAGTAGTCCTAGGTCAGGTCACCTCGTGAGGACCACAAGGTCTGTTGTGGCCTGTTTTTCTATGTAACTATGTAACTCTTCCACTCTCACACAAAAACACATAAATTTTAAACCCTTTCAAAAACGAAGCCAATCTTTCCCTCCTCCTCCTCATCTCTCCCATTCACTCTCACTTCTACTCTCAGCCTAACTCAGAAAAAAAAAGAGCACAATAATTTAAACCTTTACAAACCAAAACTCTCTCTCTCTCTCTCTCTCCTAGTCCTACTTCTACTATCTACACACCCGAGTCTAGAAACACCTGTAAATACTTGGAAAACACTGGAAATTAAGCTAAATACTGACGAAAAAAAGATTAGAAGGGTGAAACGTCTCGGTTTGGGTCGAGAGGATGATACTGTACTGTACTCGACTGTAAATAAAATAACAACATATTTTTCTTTTGTGAGAATTTAGATTATGAAAAATGGAAAAGAAAAGAACACACACACACACACACACACACACACACACACACACACACACACACACACACACACACATGGTATTTTTAGAGTGGTGAATAAAAAAAAAATGTAGAAAGGAAAGGCGAGTGAAGCAGAGAAGAGAGGAAATAGAGGAGAATACATGAAGGGAGCTGAGCAGAAAAAAAAAAAAACAAAGAAAAGAAAGATAACAGAAGGATGATAAAAAATAAATAAATAAATAAATAATTTGGTATGTGGAAGATTTCAATGAAATGAGAGAAAAACTTACCAAGAGAGAGAGAGAGAGAGAGAGAGAGAGAGAGAGAGAGAGAGAGAGAGAGAGAGAGAGAGAGAGAGAGAGAGAGAGGATCAGGATAATAAGCAACAGTGATCTTAATGTACACACACACATCCATTATTAAAAAAACAATAATAAATAAATAAATAAAATAAAATAAATAAATAAATAAATAAA